>NW_013669797.1:37351-46327 GCF_000517525.1 Limulus polyphemus
ACTGTTACTACAGCTATGAGTCTTTGTAGCAACACATACTGTTACTACAGCTATGAGTCTTTGTAGCAACACATACTGTTACTTCAGCTATGAGTCTTTGTAGCAACACATACTGTTACTACAGCTATGAGTATGTAGCAACGCATACTGTTACTACAGCTATGAGTCTTTAGCAATATAGTTTGGACATGTTTATTTAAGAACACGTGTGGTTAAAAAAAAACAACACACGTGGAATTCTCTCATCAACTGTACTTGTTCTCTGATCCTCAAATTCATCTTCTTCTTCCATTGTCCAAAAACAAAAAAAAGTTGAATACACTCCTTAAACATTTGGCTATTAATAAAAAAATGTTGCCCAGAAGACAATTACAAAAGCTTACAAATGTAATATATTTCAGGCAACTGTTTGTTATATTCTTCAACTATTAAAAAGATTTGTTTCTTTGTCGTTAAGTACAAAGTTACACAAAGGGCTATCGAAACCCGGTTTCTAGCGCTGTAACTCCGCAGACATACCGCTGTGCCACTGGGGGAGGGGGGCTAAAATTCTTTATTTAATATTACTTGTTTTGCAAAGTACCAGTTTTGTAGATTTCTCCAACTCTTCGGTTCTGATTTGAAATATATAAAATAATAATTTAAAATAACATCAAACTCTATACTTTCTGATTAAAACCCTAAACATATCAATGAATTACCTATATATATAAAATAAAATTTAAACCTTGTAGATTTAATATCTATATATATAAAAAAATCTAATTTGACGATTACAAGTAGAGGACAAGTTTGAAGCGGCAGCACCCCAAGATGGATAGAATAATAGATGGATTTATAACATAATACATGACTCGATAAACCCCTAACAATTATTTAAAATATACTACAAAAGAAAAAAAAAAAGATTAACTCTCTCAAAGAACAATTATACCACGCTTGTTGCTTCCCTAAGACATGCTATCTACTTGCACGCAGTATATTAAGTTTGCTTAATACCCGGATGATTCCATTCGGTGTTGGTCTTGTCTGGCTCTGTTCGTTAATGTACAAATAGTTTGTAGAGCGAATAATAAAATTAATGTGATTTATTGATATTGCAACTCGGCTTTAAGAACCGTGCTCATTTAACTACACTACTACGGTAATTATATGGAGAATAATTCTACAGTAGAACGATTTGGGGACTTACTATAAATAAACAATAATAAAAAAAATATGGAAACGTTACGCTGCCTGCAATTCTGTAATTCTTACCCGCTGATACGTGTTCTTAATTTTTTTTTTTGTTATTGTTTTTCATGAAAAAATAAGAAGTAAAGCTTATTAGATTCCGGAATAGGCTTAGTATGAGCATTTTATTACACTTCCACATAAAAGCATGGTTTATAAAGAACTGAAACGTTTCAGCAAAGCTCCGGAACTATATATAATGTAAATTGTGAAATATTATATCTTTATGCATTAGAGAATACTTAAATCCCATCACATTGTGAAAAAACATTAAAGCTGTGCTAAGAAAATAAAACATATAAAGTGTACGTGTACTGTGTTAATATCATGAAAGTGTTACAGTATGACCTTAAACGTGCAGAGTTAAAATTGAGTCCCCCCCCCCTGGTGGCTCAGCAGTATGATGGCTTATAACGCTAAAAATCCATCTCCATCTGAAGCTAGGAAGAGGAAGAACGGGTATACATATGCAACCCCGGAGGGCTATGGGCTTAGACCAGGTAAGGAAACTTTCATTCCGCACATGGATTTGAAAAATTAGAGGTAACATTGCTTCCTGCATATTTTTATTCACTTCAGCGGTTTCAAAAAACAAACAAAGAATAGAAAAAAAAACAATGCCACTCCGTAAAATTTGCCGCCCTAGGCCTGTGCAAAAATACTCACAGCATATAAATGTATGAAATTATTTTTGAATGCCTAGTTGGGTACAAATGTGTGTATAAAAGGCTTTCCACACAGGTTGATATCTTACGTTTTATTTTATTGCATTCTCATAAATGGTATACATATGTAGTTTCTGGTGAGATATATCACAACTACACTTGCAACGCTTATATTTAGTTAACTACTTACTCTTATAATGAAACCAAATCACAACGCCAACGACCCGATCTAACTATTGTTTTTATCTTATTTTATATAAGTGCCAAAACCTTAAAATAGATGTCACTAGATATGTCGCGGAACCTCCTCGCGCATCTTCAGTAATGACGAATAAGACAACTGAAATTCTCTATATATTTGTGCAATATGTCCCTGCCACGCCCACTTTACTTTTACAAGTTGTTTTATTTTTTTACCACATCTGAATAACGTGGCTCAGTAATGAACTTAGGATGGGGGAAGAGGGGATCCACGGGCTCCGGAGGCTTCCTCTCCTGATTTGTACTATTTTTGTTGACCTGACAGACTTATTTACTGTCAGTTTTATTTATTTATAGATGAGATAGATTACTTAACTTTATCAGAAGACATTATGCGTGAGGAAAACAAGGTGTATTTGTATTATATTTATTAAGTTAGACGATCAGCCTGGACCTCTCCTCCTCTGTACTGTTTCTGGAAAACAAACAGAGTAAATACGAGCTTAACAGATTGTATATATGTAATGCTACATAAACAATGAAATAATCTGTAACTTGCTAAAAGAATAATTATTTATTTTTGCACAAAATAAGAGGAAAGTAGTTTTTCACCGGACGTGGTTTAACTGCGAAGACGAAGGTCCAGTGTTCGAATCGTGATATACTAATTCGCATTTTCAGCATTGTAAAAGTGACAGTCAATTTCGCTATTCGGTTATGTATAGCCAGGTAGGCGGTAGGTGCTGCTGATAGATTGTCCTGTCTTTAGGTAACAGTGCCAAATTCAAAATGGCTGCGCCTGAACTGTACGGGTCTCTGACCTGGTAGTTTTGCTTCACGTGTCACATAAGATGGTGTTCAAATATAAAATACTGAACTTAATATTCACACTTATTCATTAGAAACATGCCGCATTACTAATGCTAAATATTTATTACATATCGAATACATCAAGGATTGCTTTTTCCAGTATGGAGCGGTAGTTTTTGCTTTATCTTGATTAACATACAAATGATTTCTGTCCGGTGCTCTACGACTTCACAAAAAAGACGTCAGCGAATTTGTTTATACACTTATTAACGCGGCAGAAGACAGAAAGGTAAAAACGTATAGCAGAGACGGCTGGTATGGGTATCAAAAACTTTAATTAAAATAAAGTACAAGAACAACGTCATCTTCAGGTTAACAAGTGAGTTTGTCGTCATCATGGATAGAAAGGTGAAGTTGTGTGAATAAGTTAGAAGCTCTTCATATACGCAATATCCTCATTATTGCGAAAAATATATTTTGTTACAGCTAGACGGACTGGCTTATGAGGTATTACAACTGTGTTATCCAGGATAAAAGCATGGTTTATAAAGGACTGAAACGTTTCAACAGAACTATGTAATGTAAATTATGTAACATCATATCTTTATGCATTTGAGAATACTTAATTATCTCATCCCATTGTGAAAAAAAAAAAACAGTGCTAAGAAAATGAAACAATTATATAAATGTACGTGTACTGTGTCAATATCATGAAAGTGTTACCTTATGACCTAAATGTACAGTATTCAAATCGAGTCTATATTCCTAGTGGCTCAACAGTATGATGGCTTATAACGCTAAATATCCATCTGAAGCGGGGAAAAGTAAGAACGGACTGTCAAACTGTTTCTCAAATACGATACTACACTTCACAAGGAAGCAGGATACAGCATCCATCTGAAGCGAGGAAAAGTAAGAACGGACTGTCAAACTGTTTCTCAAATACGATACTACACTTCACGTTGTCTAAAAGGAAGCAGAATACAGCATCCATCTGAAGCGGGGAAAAGGAAGAACAGACTGTCAAAACGCTTCAGCCAGCTTATGGTTAGAATAATTGTCCAGAGGACTGTACGACAGATGACAAGTGGTATTTCAAAACAAAGATAAAAAGAAAACCAACCATATACGAGATAGCCTAATGAGGGGCATAAACATATGGCCTTTAAACCAAAGACAAAGGGATGTCATAGATGATGAAAAGTAAACTTCCCCTATTGATGAAACGTTCAACCACAAGAATGGGAACTATCCATACAAGTAGCCCTCCCTCCAGTGGCGCGGTGGTATGTCTGCGGACTTGTACTGCTAGAAACCGGGTTTCGATATCCGTGGTGGGCAGAGCACAGATAGCCCCTTATGTAGTTTTGTGCTTAATAACAAACAACAACTGTATAAGTAAACTTATACAGTGCAATATTTCCACATGAGTGTCTCAAAAAAAGTTATTCAAATTAAATACAGTGAAAAGGATTACACTCATCATGCAATGGCCATATAAAGAGAGAGTGAACTTATCTGCCTTCAACTTCTCGAAGATGTGTGTACAATTCCTCTAGCTGCCCGAATGGCTTAGCGGTAAGTTTACTGATTTATAGCGCTAAAAAATGGGTTTCAATGCTCGCGATGGGCACAACAAAGATAGCCTATTGTGTAACTTTGTTCTTAATAACAAACAAACAAAAATTCTTCTACTGGAAGTGGACGAAGTAGATGTATGGCGCTTAGATACACGTAAGCCAACCTGAGTAATGTCTTCGAAACGGATTCGAGATGTTATGGCCAAAGACATCACTAGGTGCTAAACTTAATAAGACATAACTTGTAAAACACAACTCTCCAGAAATATCCACATAAATGAATAATTAAAGACAGATTCTACATACTCTGGGAACTTCGTGAATGAAGGGGCAATACTTAGCACAACTATTATGTTTAGTGCAGGAGAGATGACTTCAAAGAGTCCTGACTAGGAAATACAATACAATACTTGTTATAATGAACAAGACCTACTGAAACTCGGTCCTTAATTAAGGAAATAAAACCAAAGACTGTATGAGACAACAGGCTTGGAACGTGGTGAGTACCCAGGACAACGTTCCAGACACTGTAGAAACCTTCTACAGAAGTGGAATCAAACAATGTTCTCAAGTTGGTGTAAGGAATGTCTACTCACCACTGTAGAATGTGCAAGACAACTTAAGTACAAGTATACTATATCCACATTCAAAGGGTTTAGACAGATGAGAATATTCTGTCCAAGACCAGTGAAAAAGAAGCAAGTGATTTTTCCTACGGAACAAGAGACTCAACAGAAGTTAGATCTCCATAAGAGATAGAACCCCGCTGTTCCGAATGAAAAAAGATACATTATCAGATTTGAATCCGACTTATGAAAGTATTGATAAAGGTTTCTAGATGGCTAAGATACTAAGTAGGATTATGTGAGACTCCAGAAACTTAATTAACTCAGTCCAATTTCAAGCATCTTTGAGACAAGTTATTTTCCATCTAAGCCAAATCATCATATGGAAGTAAAAACGTACCTGAATATGGCAAAGCCAGGCAGCAAACAAATAATCCAAACAGATGAAGACACAGAATGCCAAAAAAATTACCAGAAGAATAGTTTTTGACTGGCTCCCCCAGTGGCTCAGCGGTATGTCTGCGGACTTACAACGCTAGAAACCGGGTTTCGATACCTGTGGTGAGTAGAGCACAGATAGTCCAGTGTGTAGTTTTGTGCTTAACTACAAACAAACAAATAAAAAAGTATTGGGCAAGTACTACACCCACACCCATATTATACCCTAACCTCACATTTCATAGCTAACTTAAATAAATAAATTTTGCGAAATCAAGCTTGACCAACAAAGGGGTAGAAAAGTATGAAGCAGTTAAACGCCAGTAAGTTCCTTTGTGAGCCAATCAAAATTAAGATTATTCATGAGATGAATTCGTGGCGTGTTCATAGAATAATTACTGGTAAAAATCAGTTAGATTAACAACTTCTAATATATAGTAAAGCCAGTGCATTTTGGATAACAATGCGTTCCAACAATGGTTTTTATGTCATGTTGCTTAGCAACTAAAATTGTAATGGGCAGACAGTAATCGAACGTTACATGTTCCACATATAGGTTTAACTTAATATCTCGTAACTTCCATCTTATTTGGTCCTTTCGAAGATGGTCTGCGTATAGCAACCCTTCCACAAAACTGGTGTCCTTAGAGAACTGTACACAGTTAGATTCGTAAAACAGTAAATACATTAGAATTCATGTTTTATGAAAAGAAACAGCCAGTGTTTTAATTCCTCAACGTTTCACCTTACCGCTTTATTAATAGGTAGACATCCTACTGAGCACAAGCCCAGTCTAAACAGAACAAAACAGCTTAGGTAGTTTGAAATATGAAAAATGTGTTCCTATGTATCATCTAACGTTGTCATCTTTATTTATTTTGTAATAATGTACATATGTGGTTTTAACTACATTTACTGTTTACTGTAAAAGACGAAATGAAAATAATAATACATATTATGAAATATACAAGAGATGTTAATATGACAAATAAAAGTAATTATAAAAACTAACCTAGCTAATGATGTTATGTCTATCTATGTTCAGAATCACATAAGTTTTTTTTTTCCATTTCAGTAGATATTGACACTTATTTGTTGGATGAAGTTATCTCAGGAACGATGAGTTGACCACAGTTTGAGATGCAGTGATGTAGCTAGTTGATTGTTCAGCTTGTAGGTTACGAATTAGGAGTGCTTCCTTTTTTTTTTTTATTAGCATCCATTAATCTTTCGCCGAGTGTTTATTACTCTGAAGTGTTCACTGTTCGGTTTTCGTTACAGTCTTTGCTTAGATGGTTGTAAATTCCAGAGTTATTGAAAGGGCTGTTATGCGCATGCTCCTTGATTCTGGTAGCTAAGGTTCGACTCGTTAACCCAATACAGACTTGCCTGAAGCAAGGACACAAATATTTGTACACTACCAGCGATTTTTTTAAAGGAAGTATTTCGTCTTTAAACGGGAAAAAATTGCGTTTGTTCGTTTGGAGATTACTCTTAGGATGACTTGGGGATAAGATGATTGGAGAATGCTTTTGAGTTGATTTTTCAGTTTGATGCCTTGGGAACCAGTGAACAGTAACACCAAGGTGATAGGACATTCAGGAACGTTGAGGTCAGGAATTTTGGGGTTGTAAACATTACTGATATATTCCAAAATACTTTTGTTGATGAGTGATAGAGGGAAGGAATTTTTTATCAAATATTTTTTTAATATTGATAGGTTCATCATGAAAATAACCATAAGAGCTGGTAAGTTTATATTCTCTACGAACTACAATACTTATTAAATTAGTTTTGTAACAGTCAGGTAATAAATGTGCTGAAATGGCAGTACAGGCCAGAAAATATTGTTTTCTAGTAGTACTTAGTTTCGAACCTGTTGTTCCGGTTGACGATTTCTAGATTTTAAAAAAAGGCAACTTAGACTCTTCTTGCTCTTCAACTGTGAACTCAATATTCCTGTAATTTGATTTAAATAACTTTGAAACTTTTTGACATGGTTTTGCTTTCTGAATACTATTCCACTTGATGAAGTAATCAAATTAAGTAGTGATTTAGTATGTCCTGCTAACACTGAAGTCAATGGATTAACTAAAAATCAATTTACGAAACTACGTGAAATTACGACCAAAGAATCTCATTTTCTGTTTAATAATAAGACATATGATCAAATTGACGGTGTAGCCACGGGCTCACCATTTGCTCCCATTCTAATTTGTTCTTGTCTCATCGTGAAACCAATTGGTTACAGTCATGTCCGTCCGAATTTAAACCTTTAGTTTATAAGAGATACGTTGATGACACTTTTATTATGTTTGGCTTAACCAAAGAGGATGAGAAGACATATGGGTGACAAAATGAAATATAGCAATAAGTTATATTAATTTATACAAATGCCAACTTGATGTGTGTTATTAGTAAGCGATTCACGGCATACTGATCGGAAAAGTAAAATTAATAATATGTGTTTTAATAGTTAGTACTATTGAGTATTATTGTATCATAATATCGCGTAGTGTATGGAACGTTCTAGGCCTCTGTCAATCTGTAATTACATGTATGAAATGTAGTTCGAGTTAGATAGATAGAAAAGCCAGGTCTGATTATGATTGATGCGTGATTGTGAGCTTAGCCATACACAGCACATAGTGGTAATTTCTAAAATTAAATTATCACAGATTGTATTGTAGTAACAGAGTATGTGCTTTAATAGTTAGTACGTATTGTTATAAATTCACATATAAAACGTAATTTGGCTGTTGTTAAGCACAAAGCTAGAAAATGGTCTATCTGTACTCTGCCCACCGTTAAAACCCCTTTGATTTCTCTAATTTTGTCAAATCCATGGAACTTGATTCATCTGTATACATCACAAGTTTTGATATTAAGTCATTATACACTAAGTTACAACAACTATATATATATATATATAAGCTCAGACCTTGTTTCATAGTCTTTGGAACTCCCACGTCAAACATAATTATAAATTCGGTAACCGTAAATAAGACAAAAGTGACAAGGATAAAGTGAACCAGACTAGTGAAAGCATCCGACCGAGATATTATAGTCAGTTACATAATTTATTTTATATTTAAATTGTTGTCATTGTTTGCAAGATTGCATAAAAAGAACGTATAAGTATTACATATTTGCCTGTCTTTGACGTAGACTTTTACATTTTTCACGTAAGAGAAACAAACTTATTAACCTGTTAAACGCTGTAACTTAATTTCTTTGACAGAATAAATGGCATAGAGAAACAAGAGTTGAAAAATGACAAAGCAAGGAATAAGCCGATCTTTTTCTCTTTTTCACTTGATTTATAAATGAGTAGTAATAAACTTGTCCTTTTATGTAGATGGAGTATGTAGTTTAAAGATTTTGCTTTTATACAAAACTTACATCTTCCTTCGCGATGCCCCCCAGTGGCACAGCTGTATGTCTGCGGACTTACAAGCTAGAATCCGGGTTTCGATACCCGTG
>NW_013669797.1:47133-53357 GCF_000517525.1 Limulus polyphemus
AAGTGGTGTTCCGTAATATGACTAGTTGTTGATTCATTGCTTTCCCTATAGTCTATCACTTCAAAATTAAAGATGGCTAACGCAAATAGTCCTTGTGTAATTTTACCTGAATATTCTAAAAACAAGCAAACAAAAGAGTTGGTCACATTTTCATAAATATCTGGGCAACAGATGTCTGTATGATAATACAGCGCTTCTCAAACTGGAGTCCCGACTCAAAAGGGGGTCGCAAGGCTATTGTAGGGGGGTCGCAAGATCATAAAAATATTGTGATAATGGACATTTTGGAGTATGTACAACAATTTTCTCAATCACTGTATGTGTGTCGGATTTTTAGGTACGGGCCGGATTTTTTATAATAGATGTCTGTGACTTCTTGGCGATAAATTTCAACAATGAAAAAATAGCAACACAGTCAAGTCGTTTCAAAGTAATATATTAAAAAAAGTCAAACATATATACAAATGTTCGTTACACTGTTGGTTATCACAGTTGTGTCCAAAGCTTTAATTGTCTCTTTTTCGTCAAAGTTCATACAGGTTGGTTCAGTTACTTTAGAACACAATTGACAAAACACATTATTCTTCTGTACTCTGTTATTACAATACAATCTGTGATAATTTCACTTAACAAATTACCACTATACACTCTGTATGACTAAGATCACAATCACGCATCAATCACAATCAGATCTGGCTTTTTTATCTATCTAACTCGAACCACATTTTGTACGTGTATTTATAGATTGACAGAGGCCTAGAACATTCTATACACTACGCGATATTATGATGCAATAATTAATACTCCATTGAAACAACGAGAACACTTAGAAGGTTCTAATAACATGACGCAATAGTACAACTAGCGCCAATTCACAACAATTGAAATACACAATGTATGATTCGTGCACAGTTACGTAAACAAACCTGCGATAGCTATCGCTTTTTAAAAAATAACCAAATTTAACACTCGTGCTATATTTAAACCATCCAAATCAAAACCATAACACTTGTATTAACGTAAACAGTCATGTATATCTAACAGTGTGTGTGTGGGGGTCGTTAAAGCCTTAGATAATTCAAATGGAGCTCCAGCAAAAAGGTTTGAGAACCCCTGGAGTAATGAAATGTCTGAGAACAAAGCATTATCAGGAAGAAATGTTTGTGAGAGTAATGTCTATGTTTTTCATCCTCTTCCTCGCTTTTCATATTAACCTGTCTTAAATACTCTTATAATGAGTTACATTCTAGTTACAAAAAGGTTAAAATTGCATTGTTGTTGTTTTTTTCGTGCAAAACGTAATCATAGGACTGCATAACGAGGAAAATAAATAGATCAAACTTGGCTCCATCTATTGACTGTAAAAATAAGCTCACAACACATTAAAGTTAAGTAAGGAAATGTCATTTTATCGAGTATACTAAAACAAACTGGGGATCGTCTTCTAACTGTCTAACGTCTCGAAAGTTACTCGAACGTTTTAGCTTATTAATAATTTACACTTACTGTTGATTTATGAAACACCAATTTTAACGTTATTTCTATGCAGTGATGAATACTGAAGTACAGTATTTTCCATTTTGTCGAATTTGACCTCCCCCTGCTGTGGAAAGGTTTGAATTCAACACTGTTTCTATGTTAGACAGATTTCAACGAATCGGTTTCGTCAGTGCTAACCCAGAGTGACGTAAAAACGAGCCATTTTTATAAAACACTATTTGATAAGTTTAATTTTATAAATGCATAAACTTTCGTCTTTTAAATACTCATTTCTTGCGTTAATTATGCAGCTTCTGCATCAAATTATGAAACTAAACAAAAACAATACACTTTTCTTGTTTCATTAAATAATAAACATATAACTTACTTGCTAAAAAGAAACGTTGAATGGATTTTTAGGATAATAAAAATCTATGAGCAAACAAAAAAATCGTATCCTGTTTTTATCTCTTGACAGTGAACTAAATCCACTTAGAAAATTCATTACTTCATCATATTTTTTGAGTTGGTTTACTGTACTACGTTTTGCTCACCTGGAAAATTCAAAAAGGTGGATGAAACCTTTATTTATTGTACTGTATTTAAAGAAAACATTTCGGTTTCTTATCAAACCAAACAAGGTGACGAACCCTTTGTTTAACGTTTAGATTTCCAAAGAAACTTAAACAGATAGGCAAAAACCTTTCTTTGACGTTTAGATTTCCAAAGAAAGTTAAACAGATGGGTAAATCCTTTCTTTAACGTTTAGATTTCCAACGAAAGTTAAACAGATAGGCAAATCCTTTCTTTAACGTTTAGATTTTCAAAGAAAGTTAAACAGATAGGTAAAACCATTTCTTTAACGTTTAGATTTCCAACGAAAGTTAAACAGATAGGTAAATTCTTTCTTTGACGTTTAGATTTCCAACGAAAGTTAAACAGATAGGTAAAAACCTTTGTTTAACGTTTAGATTTTCAAAGAAAGTTATACAAATAGGAAAACTCTTTCTTTAATGTGATACGATGTTTAGATTTCCAAAGAAACTTAAACAGATAGGCAAATCCTTTCTTTGACGTACTATGTGTGAAGACAACGTTTTGGTCTTGAATCTCAAAAGACAAATGAAAATATTTGTTCATTGTTCGATGCGTTTCCTTGTCCAAACAAACCCAAACTGGTAGATAAAACTCACTCTGTGTAATTTCAAATATTACCCAGTGATGATCAACAAGTTGTTTGTATAGACAAGTCCAAACAGACGTTTAAATCCGCAAGGTGAGGATCAAAATGTCGTTTCTAAACTAGTTCGAACACGTGAGTAAAACCGGTATAAACTTTTCCATGATGAATTTACCTTACTTAACAAAAGTTTTTTCTTCTCCAAACTACTTTTTGTATGAAATTAAACGTTATTTGCTTTGAGGAAAGTTTATATAAACTTTAGATACTTCGTATGGCATCTGTTTACTGACATTTATGGGGTTATTATATCTTTGAATATTGTGGTTGGTGGAGAAGACATGCTGTTACTAAACTGAGCATTTTTTTGGTCTTTTGTTAAAATAATTCTACTTCCAAAAGATTGTCAAAACATAGGAGAAAAAAGTATATTACACATTGTCCGTACACATTTACATGAGTAGAGATTAAATAAAAGATCATTATCCGTATTTTGTAATAGCCGTTAAACATTTATTGTCTTCGTAGTTAAGGTGTAAAACGTCGAAGGCTGGTGAAACAATTATAAGCCAGTAGGCCTAAAATTTTGACAATAATAACGTTAACAACAGAGTGGTGCTTTATTTACACCTCATGAAAAAATAAATAAAAAGGTCATCGAACGTAATTTGTATCCCAAATATCGGGCCTATTGGTTTTATCTCTTTCTGTTTCATTTATCTTTATTGTTAAAAGATATACTCGCGACAAAGTAAACAAGAAAGGTTAATAAATAATAAAAATATACGTCTTCCTCACGAGGTCCAGTGACGCCTAGTGACAGTTAATTGTTCTACTATTTTGAGTTATTTTCGGGGTAATTGAATGTTTTTTTTTGTTTTTTTTCTGGTACTTAAGCATTACGGAACAATGAACTTTTTATCCGATAACTATTCATTAAGAAATTACGATACAAAATTTTTGGTACCGCTTAAACATTATTTAAGTTCCTGGAAGAAGTCCAATAGGATTATAATTAATTTAACTATTATGCTCCACATCGTGAGAGCAGAAGAATAAGATGGCGTGGTTTCTTCCTGAAAAACCCTAAAAGGAAGCTTTTCACTACACTATTCAGACTTTTAAGTAACAGTGAACGTCCGTGTTACCAATTAAAATAAAGTACTTGTTTAAAACAAAATCTATGAAAATAAGTATCTAAAAAATAAGTAAACATAATTAAATGTCACTGGTTAAAAAAACGAATATTCTACTAGTAATCGGTTATTGTTTGAATTGTATTTTTAATTATTATCACTATCTAAGATTGAATGTTGTGTTACCCGATAAACCAGATGGTCGTTGGATTCTTGCAGATGACGACCAAATATTGTATAACATTGATAATTATAAGAAACCATGTTTATGTTTTAATGTTTATCCTAGTGTCAATTTTCGAATACTTTAATAAATATTTCTTGAAAATAAGTGTATCAGATGTGCTGTTTAATATTCCCTAATTTTGAGGATTTAAAAGTAGTACGTGTCTTAGAACATCACATAAATAAAACAAGTAAAGTAAAAAACTTTTCGAAAGAGGAAGTAAACGTAGGGATGGCTAATGTCAATCCTTCAAAAACAATGCAAACAAGATAGTAGGGATGATATTTGCATCATCCCTACATAATATCAGAGGTACACAGTGTAGTAGAATGTTATCAGACAAAAATGCTATTATGTAGGGATGGTGCAAATGCCATCCCTACTATCTTGCTTGCATTGTTTTTGAAGGACCGATATTAGCCATCCTTACATTTACTTCCTTTTTTTTGTAAAAGTTTTTATTTTTTTACTTCTTTTCTTGTTGTTTTTTAATGCAGTGTTTCAATAGACATAGGAATGTTGTACTTATAACCAAGCTCTAAATACAATGAGGTACCAACTGTAATATTTATTGTTTATCTATTATTGGCTGGCAATTCCTGTTTCACCCTGTACTTAAGCTTTTTAATTAACACCAGATTTCTGTAAGAAAGCTAACTTCAAGGGGTAATGATAACTTCGTTTACACTAGAATTACGATTTTTTTAAATTACTACTAGTTATTAATAATACTTATAAAAGCGGATACTCCGTTTGAAACTATATCACCTCAGTGAAATTGGCTGACACCATTGTTTTGGTTTTTGAGTTGTCAAGTAACAAAAAAAAGAAACGGAAGAAAGAAGAACAAGAAATTCAAACATTTTGCTATGATATTTACAGACATTCCCAGAACTTGTGACTCAATCATTACATAGATATTGTTATAAAAGGAAACACTGTATAGTATTGTAAAGTTCTGATGACCTATTGAGGAAATATTGAAAATACCAATTTCGATGAACAATCCGAGCCATCCCTACATAGGCAATACTACCACCTGCCTGATAATCTGACACAAAAATTACTATATTAATAAGTGATATCCGTGTAAGGAAGTTGTAAATATTAAATGCTTAGTCCCGAACTGATATAATTATATTACTTACAGATTTTGTTAACTTCGTGTCTTTTACATATGAATATCTATTTTACGCTTTAAATGCAATACAATAAACCTGTGAATCGTTAATAAATTATTGGTTTAGATTTCTAGCGAAGTGATATAACTAGTTACGTGTCTTACGTGCTGCCATCTAGTGCTCAAAAAGTACATTTTAAAAACGATATTTTCATGGTGTACACGTCTTATTTGAATTAATTGTCCATATTTAAACTTTACTCAGTTCATTTTGGTGTAATAACTTTAATGTACAACTGTGTTTATCTTATGTATTTTCATACGGAAAATTTGAGTCGTATATCTGTTTTCATTTGTTAATAACGTCATATACAGTATCCTTATTACTTCACTCACATAATAATTAACAATATAGTTGATTCATTTTTACCATACAGCGATCGTCCTCTTTTTATACTCTCAAATGTTGGACTCAAACCTAAATCTTATTTACTATATATATATTTCAGGCAGAACTTAAAAGATCCCCCTACTCTATCAGGCATCACTAAACTATGTAACAATTCAGGGACACCTTTGTAAATAACAAAGAAGGCGAATATAAAACAAATAAATACTAATTTCGAAAATTTACTATACATATTCAAGGTTCAAGTTACAATTGCTCTAACACAGTCTATGTGGTAATTCCCGTTTAAAACGTACAGAAAGAAAGGCTACACCACATCACACAGATATAAAACGTACAGAAAGAAAGGCTACACCACATCACACAGATATAAAACGTACAGAAAGAAAGGCTATGCCTCAAAACACACAGATATAAAATGTACTGAGAGAAAGGCTACACCACAACACACAGATATAAAATGTACTGAGCGAAAGGCTACACTACAACACACAGATATAAAATGTAATGAGAGAAAGGCTACACCACAACACACAGATATAAAATGTACTGAGAGAAAGGCTACTCCACAACACACAGATATAAGGCGTACTGAGACAAAGGCTACACCACAACACACAGATATAAAATGTACTGAGAAAAAGGCTACTCCACAACACACAGATATAAGGCGT
>NW_013669797.1:54357-58330 GCF_000517525.1 Limulus polyphemus
CAGATATAAGGCGTACTGAGACAAAGGCTACACCACAACACACAGATATAAGGCGTACTGAGACAAAGGCTACACCACAACACACAAATATAAAGCGTACTGGGAGAAAGGCTATAACTCAAAACACACACAGTTATAAAGCTTACTGAGAGAAGGGCTACACCACAACACACAGATATAAAGCGTACTGAGAGAAAGGCTACACCACAACACACAGATATAAAGCGTACTGAGAGAAAGGCTATAGCTCAAAACACAGTTCTTTTAGAAGATGTTCATGGATTCAATGTGTGGACTAGAATCATGAAATACGGTCCAAATATTACGCGTTGCATCGTTGTTCGAAGTGCATCTATTTTTATGTAAAACGATACTTACACTGTACATGGGACTGAAAAATAACCGTTAAAACATCCGAAACAGGTATTATTAGTAAACACTACGACCGGCACAAGCAAAACAACTTTTACAGGGAAACATTCTGAACGTTCATTCATTCTAACCTCAAAACGTATTCAGCGGGTTAATTAAAACAGCTGGAAACACTTGTTTCAAAATCGTGATTAAGTTAGTTATACAATGTTAACCTAACGCGTAAATACCACCATATCTATTTCCCATTATTAAAATTACGTGCACGAACATAACAAACAAGCATGCCAAGTTTGAAAGAACACAGCCCCGGCCAGTGTGTGGCACTGTCGAGTCGAGTACAAGGTGATATTTTACTAGCAAATACAGCAACTCTGTAAGAATATTCTGTTTTAAATGTTCCATCCAAGTACGATATTGTTGGTGAGCTACAATCAGGGAGGGTCGAACAATCATCCCAATATTCTAAACCGTTTAAAAGGTCCTCAATCTTTTGATATTTCAAATAAATACTGGACTTTCTTGGAGATGTTACGTCAGATAAGTACATAGCCCGGGCCCTCACCCCCTACATTACTTCTGCATTACGTCTTTAACTTCAGAAACACATTAAACCAACTAAACCCTTAATGGCTAGCTTTGATGTTGTGTCACTCTTCATTTTCATCAAAGTTCCCGTCAATATTACACTTGACCTCTACCGTAATGACCCCAGTCCTCTAATTCATATCCCCAGTAAACTTTCTGTTTCCCTCTCAGAATTCACAACAACAAAAATCAACTTCGTTTTCAACAACAACAACTTTCTTCAAACAGATGCTTTAAGCATGGGCAACCCTCTTTCACTTGTTCTCGCCAACATGCTTATGATCCAGATCGAAATACAAGCCATACGATCCACACCTTATCCTCTACTATACTGGTACAGATATATCGGCAACCCTCTTTCACTTGTTCTCGCCAACATGTTTATGATCCAGATCGAAATACAAGCCATACAATCCACACCTTATCCTCTACTATACTGGTACAGATATATCGGCAACCCTCTTTCACTTGTTCTCGCCAACGTGTTTATGATCCAGATCGAAATACAAGCCATACAATCCACACCTTATCCTCTACTATACTGGTACAGATATATCGGCAACCCTCTTTCACTTGTTCTCGCCAACGTGTTTATGATCCAGATTGAAATACAAGCCATGCGATCCGTACTTTATTCTTTCCCTATACCGGTACAAATATGTCGACGACACTTTTGCTGGTTTCACTTCTACCAAACATATACACACTTTTTTTGAACACATAAACTCTTTTTCAATCTAACATTAAATTCACTATTGAACATGAAAATAACAAGCAATTATCGTTCCTTCCCTAACTTCGACACTATTAGATCCGACACACAGTTCAAAACCAAAATTCAACGAAAAATCACACCCACAGGCCTCTACATCCCCTGGAATGCCACCAGAATTCAAATAAAAAATTACTATACTAAACCACCTTATAAATACATCTTCATGACTTTGCTCAACTGACTACGTAGATGAAGAAATCAACTTTATAAAGCATTCCTTCATTCACACCAACAATTTTCCACCAATTATTACCAAAAAGTTTCCACACAACCACCAGAACAAAAACCTCAAAATTCAACTCACAAACGAAACTGACATTAGTACACTAAACAACAACACAACATTACACTGCAGTTTACCAATTTACCCCTGGAATTACTTGGAGAAAACTTGCTATTAAACATAAAATTCCTGTTGATTTCAAATTCACCCCCAAAACTCGGCCCCAAACTAAAATCATTACTAAATAAAAATTACATAGAATCACACAGTACTAACGTCATTTATAAAATAACCTACAATAAGTTCACGGAATTCTACGTCGGAGAAACCAAAAGAAAATTGGAAACCAGATTCACCGAGCATAATAAAACAAAACAAAACCCTCCCATGTTTACCACCATTGCACCTAAAAAAAAAAACAGTATATTTATACAAAACACTGTAATTTTAAACAAAGAACCAAACATCAAGAAACGCAAAATAAAGGAAGCTATCTTAATCGAACAAAACAGCCCCACTCTAAACCAACACCCCAGGGGTACCAAGATACATTTACTAAGCCATTAAGTAATCTTCGGTCATGTGGCCTCTTTGTTTCATACTGTATATATATTCCTGTGACTATGTAAATTACTTGTACTTGATGATGACATAATCTTATCGAAAGATTGTACATTTATCACAAAGTTTTTTCATTTCCCATTCAAGCCGTCTCCAAACTATTAAAGTATTTTACTCTTCCAAGAGATGTCGCCACGAGCATAAGTTGTTCTAACAGCGGTTTGTTTGTTTGTAAGTTAAGCACAAAGCTACACAATGGGCTTTCTGTGTTCTGCCCACCACGGGTATCGAAACCCAGGTTCTAGCGTTATACGTCCATTGAGTTACAGCTGTGCCATTATTCTAACAGCAGATAGTATTCATTCCCTAGGCTCGCAGAAACAACGAAAAACAAGCTATGAGCCATAATAATGTCTGTCAGACTAAAGTCTAAACTATCTGACCACAACAATACTGATCTAGAAGTATCCTAACAGAGTAAAATATAATTTACGACTCTGACCTTATATACTAAGGTTTTACGAGAAATATGATTAATTATAATCACGCTTTGCCATATTAAAAAGGTGTTCACACCATAAAAATGCTAGATACTTTAGTATCTTAACTAGTATAGTATCATAAGAAGAAATACAATAGCCATATTGCATGTACTAAAATGAATATATATAAAACTAAAAGGGAACTCAGTAGAGTGCACACCTCCGCCTAGCTGGGGTGATCATATTCGGCCCTCATAAAATACGAAAGTGCGTCTGTATGTCCATCATTACCAACGGACAAGGACCATTAGGAATAATATTCTACATATGTCCACCAAGTTTCATCAAAATCCGATTACTTTTGATTGGGTTGTAGAGCAAAAATAGTGTGAAAAATCATTCCCCATGTTAATATATAGGGATTTTTTTGGATTTTTGTGATCTTGATGTGACCTTGATCCTACAAAAAACTGATCACTTTCTAAGTTGGATCATAGTCCAAATGTATGCCAACTTTCGTTAAAATCTATTTACCCGTTTTCGATAAATCCTGTTGACAAACACACATAATAACATAATCTCCGCCCACCTTAGGTGGCGGAGGTAAAAAAATAGAGATATCTGTATATTTTTTTGGCCTCGCCCACCGAGGGATCAACTATTTACGAGTCCTTGACTTAATGTATGTAAAATGTTATCTCAGTTGGTGCGTAACTGTTTTAAAATCAGTTTTCGTTTCTCGTGGCTATCACAACATCGGCGATTAAAGTGGAAATATGGAGGTGAAGGGCTTAATGCCTTAACTCAGAAGACTTTAGAAAATATCAATTATCTAGTAAATCATTTTATCAAGTATATACTGTTACGTATCTGCTTGTTTGTTAATTTCCGGCAGAAATTCTTTCCGAGGAACTTTAGCGATACAAGCCCTTACTTGATTAAACAAGACTATTCTTTCTCGATACAAACTTT
>NW_013669797.1:58771-62587 GCF_000517525.1 Limulus polyphemus
TAGTACACCGTAATTCCACAGTCAGTACGTTTCTCGTCACTTTAAACTTAAGAACTATAAATCACAGCGATTCACAATCTCGATAACTTCACTCTCTACGAGTGCAAAACACACACTAACTCGAAACAGAATCGTAAATTACCCGAAAATGATCTGATGGGAAATCGCTTAGTTTACAAATGTAATTGATAATATAACATAATTTTAAAATAAAAAACAAATACAATAAAACGGGTGATGTGAATACATTCACATAAACATTTAACTTGGGATTTTGAACCAGACCCACACCTTATACGCAAGTAGGCTAAACGGACAGGTCAGAAACCCCTGGCCATCCCTAATTTTGAGCTTCTGACCAGAGAACAGGTGGCCAGCTGGCAGCACTCACTACCACAAGGGTTTTGTAGGCTTTTAAAATCGAATAATAGGTAGACTGTGACTTTTATAGTGCTGTGACTTTTACAGTGCTGTGACTTTTATAATGCTGTGACTTTTATAGTACTGTGGCTTCTATAATGCTGTCACTTTTATAATGATGTGACTTTTATAGTGTTGTGACTTTTACAGCGCTGTCACTTTTACAATGATGTGGCTTTTATAGTGCTGTACTTTTATAATGCTGTGACTTTTATGGTACTGTGACTTTTATAATGCTGTCACTTTTATAATGATGTGACTTTTATAGTGTTGTGACTTTTACAGTGCTGTCACTTTTACAATGATGTGACTTTTATAGTGCTGTCACTTTTATAATGATGTGACTTTTATAATACCCCCACATCTGAAAGGACGGAGCGTGTTCAGCGGTGTTACTCTCAAACCAGGACTTTTTGATTTTTCAATCAGTAGCACAACATCCTAAGTACTACTGGTCCAGGATGCATCTGATCCTCCCGGGTCACCATGACCAAAGATTGATCAGAGAGAAAATGCTAAGTACTAAGTCATGACTGGTACAAAACATTATTAACTGTTAGATTGTTTCTGTCGTATATTAAGTCAACTAAAGGTTCTATCTGCCTGCGCTAGCCGTCCCTAATTGTGACTGTTAGACTAGGGGAAAGCATCTAGTCAGTATCACCTACCGCAAACTCTTGAGATACACTAATCGAATATTAAGATTTGACTGTCACTCTTATAAGGCACCCATGGTTCTAAAAGAAAAATATAAATCCTGTTATGTATATGTCGTTGTGCCTCGTTTAAAATCTGTTATAAGAGGTATGCATACAGATCTCGGCAGATACGTTAACATCACGTTTACATACATGAAATGCTATCTTAGTTATGTTTTGTTATGAAAACCTGGTTGGTATAAACTATTGGGCCTAATCTAAATATATAAAAAAATTATGATTAAATATTATAAATGGATGCAACAAAAACCTTGTTTAAAAATGAAATAAACGTTTCCTTAGGTTACAGCCCGATATTCCGAAAATTGAACGTAAAAGCAATTACACATATAAGCTTAATGTTTATTCAGATTGTTTTCCCGAAAGGGGCTAAAGGCCACCTGGAGGCACCAGTATAGAGTAGTGTATTGTCTGTCAGTCAGTCAATAGACACTAAAATGATGTCACATAAGGGACGCTTAACGTTGCAATTTGTACAGACGTGACGTCAGTAAAACGTGCGCGCATGTCATGAATCACGAGAAGAATTATGCACTCTGTAGGCTACAACAGAGCGTGGCATATGAACTTCAAAACAAGATATAAAAATATTAGTTACTCTTTAATTTTGGTTTTATTAACTCTTGAAGCAGAACACTTTCGGGTACATCTAGTTATACTACACAAACAGTAGTATGTGTATAATTTTATATTAAGGACATACACCGATAACATTTGGAGGAATATTTATAATTCTTCTAGAGACCTATATTATTATTACCCGTAATTAAAGCTTTCCAATGTGTTGAAACATTATGTCAAAATTATCACAATAATAATATTTATTATTAATATCATAGAAACAGGATGAAAAAGTTGAATAACAATAAAACGAATAAAGCAAACTCCGGTACTAATGGCGGGAATTTTCCAGAATATCGGTCTATTCTCTTTCCTTAGATTCACATTATGAATTCCTGTAAGTGTCGCTGAAGCACACCTGCATAAAATTATTTAAAAATCGAGAAGCTGTTGCTGTTATCAAAGTTAGCAGCTAAAGGAAAAGAATAGTGGAACTGGCTGAATGGCACCAGTTTTTTATATCGTGCACATGCTTTTTTTTTTTTCGTGTTTAGTGTTCCCAATACGTCGGGTTATTTCCGCTTGTTCATCGCGTGTGAAGAGAGTGAAGTTAAAAGTCACAAGGGGGCCGTTTAGTTTTCTTCAACGGCGCGATTTCAAAACACACACATAAACAGGATGTTCGTTTATTTATTAAACGTATCCATTGAAGCGATAATTCTACACATAATAGCTGTTTGTACGAGTTTTCGACACGACCTACCGGTGA
Organism: Limulus polyphemus; assembly: GCF_000517525.1. NCBI lineage: Eukaryota > Metazoa > Arthropoda > Merostomata > Xiphosura > Limulidae > Limulus > Limulus polyphemus. The sequence goes on from NW_013669797.1 coordinate 61,241, forward strand.
ACTCTACAACTAACTTAGTGGAAGAAAGAAGAAAAAAAGAAGAAAAGAAAACTCAAAACTGTTTTGCTAGAAAAACATTAATTTTTGTTTGTTTTTGAATTTCGCGCAAAGATACACGAGGGCCATCTGCGCTAACCGTCCCAAATTTAGCAGTGTAAGACTAGGGGGAAGGCAGCTAGTCATCACCACCTACCGCCAACTCTTGGGCTACTCTTTTACCAACGAATAGTGGGATTGACCGTCACATTATAACGCCCCCACGGCTGAAATGGCGAGCATGTTTGGTAGGACGGGGATTCGAACTCGCGACCCTCAGATTGCGAGTCGAGCGCCCTAACCACCTGGCCATGCCGGGCCCATTAATAAGTTTTTTTTTTTTTTGCGTGTAGTAAAAGTTTTTTTATTGTTTAGAAAAAGCTTAAAACGTTTTTTAATGTAACATGTTCATAGCATATACAAAACTTTTAATTATCTTCATGTAAAATACAAGGAAAAGTTATTCGAATATTTGACCATGGATTAGGTTTTTATTCTGTTGAATGTCGGGCAAAGCTACTCGTGGGCTACCCGAGCTAGTCGTTCCGAATTTTGAAGTAACAGACTAGTCAACACCACTCATCTCCAACAATTTAGTTATTTTAATCGCATAGTGGGATTTGACAGTTACTCTTATAAAGCATCCACAACCTGAAAGTGCGAAGCGTTTTTTTTTTTGGGGTAATGACGGGCGAACCACGGGATCTCAGAGTCAAAGCCCGCTACGCTAACCACTGAGCCACGCTCGGCCCAGTACAAAAAGTATTATTCTAATATAAAAGTAATATATTTAACTTTAACTTCATCTTATTCGTACTGAAGTAGAGAATCGTAAAAACAAACAAGCTCACACGCATGCAAGGTGACCTTAAAATACAGTGGTATTAATCCAAGACACCAGATATTTAAACGGACTTACACAAGGTATGATACGACAGACAGCAGCGCCAAGTATATCACGAGTGACGTACATCACGTAATGTTGGAAGTGATTTTTTTTTCAAATGTAACATAGGGTGCTTTTAAACAATCCTATTTATCGTTGAGAGAACGAATGTGCTCTCGTATCAAACTCACACTTTCAAGTGCAATTACTCATGACGTCACGCGATAGACAAATACTATTTGAAGGTCACTTGGCCCGCCATCTGTGGTCGTCATTTTTGTTTTATAAATGCATTCTTCATATGTTTTTTTTGTGTGTGTGTACAGCTGAACCACCTAGCAAAACCTGCTGGTTGTATGTTTCTACCTATATGTTTTTATCCAAACTTATTTTATACTAGCCCTGAACATATTAGTTTGCTCTTC
>NW_013669797.1:63587-72253 GCF_000517525.1 Limulus polyphemus
GTAGCAGGTTCGAATCTTGTCACTGTACATACTCGCTCTTTCAGCCTTGGGGGCGTTGTAATATAACAGTCAATCCCAATATTCATCGGTAAAGAGCAGTCCAAGAGTTGACGATGTTGACTAGCAACCTTCCCTTTAAGTCTATCACTTTTTTGAATTAAGGACGGCTAGCGCAGACAGCTCTAGAGTAGCATTGTGGGAAATGCAACAAATAAACAGAATATTACACAATCCGCGAGTCAGAACCAACGTTAACCGGTTTTTTATATATATATATAACGTGTCACTGGCATAATGGTACATAGGTGGCGAAAATTAGGTCAACATTCTACCTGTTATAGTGTATAAACACACATGCCTACCGGCCAAGTGTACACCTTGAAACAAGGCAAGTTTAGTTTCGTTAGCATAAACATTCCACCAATTGTAGTTCAGATAAACAGGTTGAGAAGAACGTGTATCAATACACTACATTCAACCGATTTAGGTTAACATCGATTATTCAAAAATTAGTTTTCCCTAATGAGGCTTAGCTCAACGGCTGCTTTACAACCGAGCGTCGATTTAAGACAGTGTTTCTCAAACTGTAGGTCGCCACCCATAAGGGGGTCGCGTTTTATCTCAATAAATAAAATTGCCACTTTTTTCTTTCATCTTTGTAGAGATAATGGGAGGGGGGGGGGTCTGGCAAATCCGACTGAGAAACACTGATTTAAGCTTATATCAATTGTTTAAAAATGATTTTTCTCTAATTAGGCTTAACTCAACGGTTTATTTAGTTGATCAAATTTTCTCAATGAAGAATTTATTTGACGAAAATCAGCTAAAAGTTTTTAATAATTTGATATTTTATATGTGTGTGTGTGTATAAGAGGGATGATAAAAGTTACTGCACAGTTGATACCGAAGAAAATATATCACGAAGACAGCTGAAACTAATTTCATTACCTTTCTTTTTTTTTTTTCTAGAGTAAGACGTTAGAAATTAAACCATATTCTAAGTGACTTTTTTGGTGCCTTTTGCTCCACCTTATATATATATAAATATATATAAGGTTTTATCCATTGCAAAACAGTAAAAGATCGTTTTATTGATTTCCTACTTCAATCATGAAAACATACAAACGGACATAGTTATGTTTGGCAGGCTTCCAAAACTGACGTAGAAATATATACGTTATAATTTATCATTACAGGTATACTATTGACTTAACTAAATGTCCTGTCCCCCGGTAGGTCAGTGGTAGTTCAGGTACTTAGAAAGCTAAAATCCAGAGTTCGATTCTCCGCGATGGACAGAGAGCAGATAGTTGCAATTTTTATACGCGTTAATTTTGTTAGAAACTTCTCGCTAAATGAAATTCTATAAAAATCGAATACTTTTGTTTTTATACAACAATACAAAAATCGGCGAACGTACGTCACTCAACTCGTACAGCTGGTGAGACGCCAAGACGTCGCGAAGAGCTGCTATAGCTCGTGAGAAATAAAAGACAAAACTTTTAGATCTGTAATAATAGTACAGGCAAGCAAACCTACTTCCCCGATGTGTCTGTACTTATAAATTAAATATATTTCATCAGCGTATTTAAAACAATACATGACATTAGAGGGGCGGGCAGTCGTAATTAAGAAATATTGTCTAACAATAAACTAAAACACCTTAAATATTATTTAACATTTTCACACAAACTAAACTCTTTACTGCTTACTATAAAAACGTAAGTTATACAAATAATACGAATTTCTCATATAATAACCAGTATGCACATTATATGGGTAAATAAAAAAAAAAAAAGTTAATAACAGCGTAATATTTAAAATTTGCCAAAAAAACTGTAATACTTCATCTCGGCTGGCAAAGTCTGGTGACTGTATTGAAAAACACTAAATAGATAACTGTTACCAGAAAAATACTGGGGGAGGTAATTATATTCGGGTCCCCAATATAACTATTTGGGACCCCCCCCCCATGTTCCATCGACTAAAAAATACAACTGCCTAAAGCCGTAGTGAGCATTATAGAAACGCATAAATCTATTCCATAAGACATCATGAAACTGACCAACTGCCACCTGGAATATCTGAGTGGAACAACGAAGCAAGGAATTCTTCATTCTCAGCAGCCCCCTAGTGGCACAGCGGTATGTCTGCGGACTTACAACGCTAGAATCTGGGTTTCGATACCTGTGGTGGGCAGATCACAGATAGCCCATTGTGTAGCTTTGTGCTTAACTTCAAACAAACAAACATTCTCAGCAAGTTCTATAAGATCTTCTTCTTTCCACATTTCTGACCTTTTCCGTGGTACGTTTTCCTGAAGACCTGTTATGAACCGCCTGAGAAGGGAAAGCTAATATCTACTCTAATGTCCTTATTATAATTTGTTCAGTATTGTAACAGCTCCAGAAAGCATGATTGTAGTAACTGAAATAGTCTATGTAAATGCTGTTGCTCCAAGATGTATTGTTGTGATAATTGAAATTATTGGGCATTGGCTTACTGTCTGATATAGTTTGAAGGTATTTATCTGATAAACTAACTAGCTAGCCCTGTAAGTTAGCCCATTCAGACAGTCCAAGTCTTCATATGATCTCTCAAATCTTTGCCATACCACTATTAATATTGTAACCTTGTTCTTTCGTTGGAGGATTGTTTTAAACTATCTGTTGGAAAATATATATATATAATTCAATGTTCAGTCCATTTGATGAGAACAAGTTACTTTTATTTCTTTCTGTAATGTTTTTACAAGCTTCAACGCTTGAACTCAATAAGCGCGTTAGCAAACACAGATCAAAATACTTTACGAAAACTCACACTCACTGATTCGACTCTGAAATAACGCTACAACCTTCTTAACTCTACCTATACATATTCACTATTTACCACTAGCTTGTAATCGACTGGCCTACTCTGTTTTAAAACTAAGCCATGTTCTAGATATTTCGTCAGGTCTCTCGATCATTACATCACGAATGACTAGTAGCTCCCTCTAGCCAGCAAATAAATCGCAACATTAAAAACATAGCTTATAATACAAAATCAACAGTTTCTTAACGTAAAATTCATGTATCTTTACAGGAATAAATCGTTGCATCTGTAGTTTATTGAACACTTATGAGTGTTATATAAACTGTCTGAACAGAATCCCGTGCATGATAATCCTACATCTTCTTCACGGCTTCTGTAGCATTGTTCTGAACCTTGAATTGTTTCACTCTTCTTTGACATAGTGCATATTTTTGTTAAAGTGTTCTATACTTCTTCACTGCTCTTTAAACGATGGTTACGCTTTTTCATCGCCCTTCTTAATTTTCTAATAATGTTCTTGGTTTTGTTCCTTAAATATAGCTTTCAATTTTTGCCGATAACTTTCCTTTTTGTTTTTAAAAGTTTTATCATGGTCACCGATTTTTACCATACGCTATTTACCATACTGTAAAATGTTCACGTTCTTGGAATTTTCCAATCGTGCTCTTCTGTGTGATTATCGTTAATATTCAAGCTAGTGTTGAAATATCTCGAAAATGTTCTGAATCTCTTCGACTCTTCAAACCACTAGAAAGTTATAATTCTCAATCCCACTCTTGATACTAAATTGTGATACTAAGTTTTAAATCGGATTCTTTGAGACTGACAGATGACTTAGAGAGTTATTAGTAAATACAAATCGCACTAATATTATTGGAGATATACAGAGAATTCAACTGCGTGCGTTTACGTTGTAAGTTTCCCAGTTTCAAAAAATAAAACCAACAAAAATCAAATACCTACGAAAGTTTTTTCTAGGAATTAAAACAAAATATTCGTTTAATAATCAATACTATTCCAACCCACTAAGCCTAAACTGTATCTGAACATTATAACTTGCTAAACCATTCATTGACATTCTGTGTTCGTCAGTGTCCTCCCGTCTTTTTTCTAGGAATTAAAACAAATATTCGTTTAATAATCAATACTATTCCAACCCACTAAGCCTAAACTGTATCTGAACATTATAATATAACTTGCTAACCATTCATTGACATTCTGTGTTCGTCAGTGTCCTCCCGTCTTCTCTGAGGTTGTTTAGGAATTGCAGCAATTTTAGGTATTTTATTTTACAAAGTAAAAATAAAATTTTAACATTACCACGACACTTAAGCTACCAGGAATGTTAAACGGCTTAAACACTCCAGAGGCATGTAAGTGGGTATAATATTAAAAAAATTACCATGTTAATGCCCCATCTGTAGTTAGGCCTACTGTGTATGATCTGACTTAAGAATCTTATAATTGGAATGATGCTTGAAACTTTTCAGACAGTCATGATTCAGACGTTGTTGCTTGATGTGAACTGTGTTATATATTCTGTCATTGAGTCATAATCATCACTAGACACACAAAGTAAACATTATTTTTATTCAAAAAACAATTATATAAGATATATATATATACTACGAAAAGAAATTATCAGCTGCTCAACAAATGAATGAAATATAGCATAAAGCAAGGATAATTGGAACGTTTAATTATAACTGCAAACTTTTAAATAAATCCAACTGTGCTCAAGGACTATCTTTTGCAAGTAGTAATATAGCGATTATTTTGTATTGTTAACTTAATATGTGGTTTTAAAACTAACCCGAGTCTCCTAATCTGACTGAACCTCGAAATATATTATTGAGTTTATGGTCGAATATATCATTAACAGCGAGAATACCCAACTGAGGAAACAGTGCATTATAATATTTATAAGTAAGAATGTAATAAGAGTGTATTTACTTAGCTATGCTAATTATCTGGTTGATTTTTTACATTTTGCTTATCTAGGTAGGTACCTTGCTTTGATTGAAAATTAATATAAATTTACAATTACTTAGTATCATTTTGAGGATACGTGATATGATATATCTAAAACAGTAGAAGTGATAGCATGTCCATATTTGTTTCAGAGTACTCACACAAAGAGCAGGCATGCTAACCATAACTCTTATAACGAACTTATAGTCCAGGCACGCTAACCATACTTATTAAAAATCTACACCCCTCTGGGCCCATCTTCTTTAGTAGCGCAATGGGCTATCTGCTTATGCTCATCACATAGTTCAAACCTCCAATTTTAGCGTTACAATTTTACTTTTCCCTCTTCTGGCCTGTTGGGTCTTTTTTTTTATATTTGTGAGAACATTTCAACACTGTTTTTCAAGCTTCGAATCTTCAGATTTAAAAAGTATTCTGTTCGATTGCTTTTTGTAAACAAATGGAAGTTCCACATTGCAACAAAATACTTAAATTTTAGTATGTTTACAAAAAAAAAGATAATGCTTGTTATATGCTTATCGCATGCCCTGCTGATTGTATTTAACTTTTTAATACCATCTCTCTTCATATATAATGTTCTATATTTTTTCCGAATAAAAAGACTACCACGCTTTGCGATACGAACTATAGGTTCTGAATGTGTTATAAAAGTGACAGTCAATTTCACCATTCAGCTACAAATAGCTATAGCGGGCCTTTCTAATTCGTTGCATTCCCTCTGTTCAACAGTTATAGATTATGGACGGCTATATATCTGAGCCTTGGTTGTTGTTTTTTAATGGCCATATAAACCATATTTTGCTTAAGGCGCCATTGGGGTTAAAAATATCACACCTGCTAAGACATGATATGTGTGATAAAGAACTTTTTCAGTTTTTTTTAACTATCTTGTTTCTATGAAGTTTTAGATGAACATGTGATTCAAAAATCCACTAAATTTGTCTTGTTCTAACTCCTTTGTTTTCTACAGTAGAAAATGTATATTTTGTTAAAGGGTATCGTCGGCGACTCTTGCAACGTGGATACACCATGTTGCTGGCTGAATGGATGATATCTGTATGTTACAACCAGCGAAAGCTTTGAGAGAACAAGACAAGGGTCACGGGATTACACAATCGACTGGACAGAGAAACTGAGTTTACCTGTTGAATTAAAGCTCCCTTTCTTGATTCAGTTCTACTAGGAGATCTTCGAGTAAAGACCGTATTTGAGATCATCGTGTTTTAATTAGTTTTGCGTAGATCATTTCTGAAAGAGTGAAAGCTATGGGACTAAACGCCATCTATTAGATAATCGACTGTGATTTTGTCTGCGCAAGTACGTATGCTGCGTTTTCTTTTTCGTTTTATAATAAAGATTGTGTTTGTTTTAATCGAATCTTCTCCATTCTTTTTATTTCACACACTAGAGAAGTCAGTCAAGTTTTCAAATACAGACTACTCTACAAATTTCTTGTTTGACCCCGCTGTTATTAGCGAATCTATTTGATACTTGTGCGAAAATTAGTTTTACCTGGAAATACATCATAAGCATATCGATTCGATTTTTTTCATCAGAAAAGTTACAATAGTAATATCACACATGAGCTGGCGACCTCTTTAGTTAAGATGGGTTCATTTTATTATAAGTCTTTCTAGCGACACACCAGAAAAAATTACTTTTAGAACTCAAAAGGTTAAAACATTTCCATTAATACCAAACTAAGAAAGACTCTGTCGAATCGTTTCGCATTGTTTTTTTAACCATTTGGTTTTAACCGTTTGTGTTTTAAAAATAATTTTGCCTGGTGTGTCACAAAAAAAAAGGTTTTCATGTTCTTTATACAGAGTTTTTAACCGTCTTTTATATTATAATAATATTTCCCTAAATACAAAACTGAAGCGGGGTTTCCTAACAAAATAAGCTAAAATTCAGTTTCGGTTTTAACGAAGAGTATTCGGTGGAATTCGTATTTTAATGAAGAAAATAACATTGAATACGATTGGGTGTTCAATCAGTTAGCTGTTGGGATGGAATCTAGAATATTAAAAATAAGTTTTATTCTTACAAAAAAAGAAAAAAAAAACGTAAAAAAATTGTCTCTCACATGTACAGCGTTTTTTACATTAATATAAAGTTTTTCATTTCTGTTTGATTCGTGTGTTAGTCGTAGATTTTAACTCGAAGAAAAGAAAAACGATTGATAGCTTAAAGATGACAAATCAACCGAACAACTGATCAATAATAGAACGTTTAAACTAGCCTGATACATGTTATATCCTTAGTGATTTACGTTTAAGATACTGAAACACACACACAAACCATGTTAAATAAAGATGGAATTAAGTCACTGTTTAAGAAAGTGGATTTCTCTAGTGATTTACATATTGTTGTTTATATTTACATTTCACAGACACAGATCTGCTATACATGTACAGAAGTATGTCACCACCTCAATCAACTGTCAGGCGTGAGAACCTCTACCAAGTTCCAGATTATATAAAGGTGTGGGTCAGCACTTCTATCATTGTGATAAGTTACATAAAGGTGTGGTCAGTAACTATGACTCTCTTAAGGTAGCCAAATGCCTCGTCATCTAATTAGTGACGCTCATGAATGGATTAACGAGATTACCACTGTCTCTATCTACTATCTAGCGAAACCACAACCAAGGGAACGGGCTTTGAGAAATCAGCGCGGAAAGGAAACCATGTTGAGCTTGACACATAAAGGTGTGGTCAGCACTTCTATCATAGTGATAAGTTACATAAGGGTGTGGGTCAGCACTTCTGTCAGAGTCATTAGTTACATAAAGGCATGACTTAGAGCCTTTATCAAATATGTCAGTTTACATACAATGTGAATCTGTATTTTTTGCACGAAGTGTCAGTTTACATAGATGCGTCGGACAACCTCCTTTTATCAGGGGACAAATTACTAAACGCGTAGGTCAATATCTTTTAAAAGTGTCAAACTTTCATCGAGAGCTAGATTATATAAAGACGTGGTTTAAAACATTATCGAGCTTCATGTTAGATAAAGCCGTGTATTAATTAGTTTCTCTACTACATGTAAATCAAAATCTCTGTCAAGAAACAAACGGTCGTCAGCAATGGATATGGCGGACATAGTGTGGTTGAAATACTATTACACTCTTTTTCCCCCTTTTAAAACCCTAAGGGACCGAATACATAATGTAATGTTAAAAATATAATACTGATGTCTTTAAAAAGTATAATTATAATCATGCTTTGCCAGTTTAGAAAAGGCGTTCACACTATAACAACTGTTGTTGTAACAAATGTAACTAGGTTGCATTTCATATGTAATAACAGTTAGATAACAACGATCATATATTCTCCCGATCTTTACTGTTTATAGAATTAGACAGAGCATGCGCAACAATTATGTTCCAAACTCGACGACTAATTTTGTCCGCGTGTTTGTGGAACAGAGCGCAAAGTTACTCGAGAGCTTTCTGCGCTAGCCGACCTTACTTCTGAAGTGATAGACTAGAGGGAAGGCAACTAGTCAACACCACCCACTACTAACTCTTCGTCTACTATAATCGAATAGTAGAACTGCCCGCAAAATAGGGTGAGCATGTTTCACGATGGGATTCGCGACCCGCAGATTTCCACTCGAGTGCCATGCCAGGCCTCGACGATTAATAACAGCAGGATTTTACTTCCCCTACTTACACCCCCTTCCATTAGTATTATAACAAACCAGACATGAAGGAAATTGTTTGTTTGTTATGGATTTCGCGCAAAGCTACACGAGGGCTATCTGCACTAGCCGTCCCTAATTTTGTAGTGTAAGACTAGAGGGAAGGCAGCTAGTCATCACCACCCACCGCCAACTCTTGGGCTACTCTTTTA
>NW_013669797.1:72777-73694 GCF_000517525.1 Limulus polyphemus
ACACACACACACACACACACACACACACACACACACACATATATATATATAAAGAATGGGGAATAAACACACACACACACAAATATTTTCTTACGTTATACTTACAATTTATCGTGGTCCAGGACTTCTATTCAGGGCTGTAATTAATTATGTTATTTTTTGGTGCTTCCTGGGTTAGGAAGTCACAAGTCTACTCTCTGTGGATCACGTAAAACACAGCTTCAATTGGTCATCCAGTATACAGTGTGGTATAGCCACTGTCATTTATCATCAGTTGATAATCCAGTATGAAGTTGGCGATACCAATGCTTCTATGCGTAGAGGTTTAAAATCAGCCTGACACCTGGCACGTAACGTTCGTGTTTCCTAGAAACGATTTAAATCAAATCTCTACTTTCCACTGTATTATTTATACTCGTCCCCGAGGTGGTAATAGAATCGAGCAGTTCAATTCAAAACAAGAATAGTTTGTTACGGTGGCTCCAATAAAAAAAAAGGGCAAAAAACTGACCATTTGTATAGTACGGGAACTAATATGTCATCGTTGATTTATTAAATGTATTAATTGCCTAAGATACTTGTGAATCGTTTTTGCAAAAGGTAGTACCATATTTTGCTAACCGACGATAATATCCACAAACCTTCTGTGTAAAAATTCGTATCTATCTGTCTATATTAACCCTGTCTTATGATTATGCAAAGCTAGAGAATTGTATATATATATATGGTAAAAATAAAAGTTGTTAATAAGAGCATACATGCCGAATTTTGATGAAAATTTGCACAAATTTAGAGGCAGGTATTACAGATGGCTTAAGACAGGTTGTTTGTTTTGAATTTCTCGCAAAGGGTTATCTGAGCTAGCCGTCATCACCACCCACCGCCAACTCTTGGGCTACTCTTTTACCAACAAATAG
>NW_013669797.1:74621-80617 GCF_000517525.1 Limulus polyphemus
TGGTGTGACGGGGATTCGAACCCGTGACCCTCAGATTGCGAGTCGAGCGCCCTAACCACCTGGCCAAGACAGGCTGAACCATTAAAATGGTATAATTTTCAAAATGGCGGCTACAATTATGTGCAGTCTTGTGTGTTAATCAGCTTGTGTGACCTGTTCACTACATTACAATGAAATGGACTTAAATTTATAACGGACTGGCATGACCTAATAGTTAGGGCTCTCAACTCGCAATTTGAGAATCGCGGAATCGAAATCCGGCGCCGAACATGCTCTTCTTTTCAGCCGTGAGAGCTTTATAATGTGATAATCAATTCCATTATTTGTTGCTAAAGAGTAGCCCAAGAGTTGGCGGTAGATGCTGCCAACCGGTTGCCTTCCCTGTCATCAGTAGTTCAAAATTAGAGACAGCAGCAACTAACCTTAGTGGTTTTGCTAGAAACAAAACATACAAATAATTTGTTGCAAACTTCAACTTGAAACACTCGAGTGAACCTACAATACTGCTCCATCTGCATCAATTACACGATGGTCGTATGTTATTCAAGGAAGTAAGGATTTATCCGGGTGATGTGAAAGTCTAGAAATAATAAAACAGTTAAGACGTAATAAAAGTCTTTGTCCTGGAGTGATGCTGGTAGTACCAGCTACATACTGAGTGACAATGGCAATACCAAATGTTTACTGGATTATCAACTGCTGCTGAGTGACAGTGGTAATATCAACTGTATACTGTATTATCAACTGATACTGAATGACAATGGCGATACCGACTGTATACTAAATTTTCAAATGCTGCTGTGTGACAATGGCGATACCAGGATTATCAACTGATGCTCATTGACAATGGCAATATCAACTGTATACTGGATTATCAACTGATGCTCATTGACAATGGCAATATCAACTGTATACTAGATTATCAACTGATGTTGATTGACAATAGCAATACCAACTGTATACTGGATTATCAACTGATACTGAATGACAAAGGTGGTACAAACTGTATACTGGATTATCAAATGATACTGAATGACAAAGGTGATACCAACTGTATACTGGATTATCAAATGATACTGAATGACAAAGGTGATACCAACTGTATACTGGATTATCAACTGCTGCTCAGTGACAATGGCGATACCAGGATTATCAACTGATGTTGATTGATAATGGTAATATCAACTGTATATTAGATTATCAACTGATGCTGAGTGACAATGGCAATATCAACTGTATACCAGATTATCAACTGATGCTGAGTGACAATGGTAATGCAAACTTTATACTGGATTATCAACTGATGCTGAGTGACAATGGCGATACCAACTATATACTGGATGACCAATTGATGCTGTGTTTTACGGGATCCACAGAAAGTAGACTTGTGGCTGGGATTACTACCTTGCTGTGACGTAACTGTCAGCGTGTGAGACCGTGAGAGGTGTGTCTGAGAATACATCTTTACCAACAAATTAAATCACAGAAGTAGTCTTCGGTTGTCATGGCAATCCATCAGAACTCCTATGAAATGCATCGCTTTTTGAATTCAAATGGTGCTGAAAACAGGTCACTTTAATCGCCAAGCAATACACCTCTCCCAAAGTAAGTTCACTCAGCATTGCGTCGTCTTCCACCATTCTCGTATACGTTTTTCCTCTTTGTACTTTGAGGAGGCCCAGACTTCCTTATGGAATGTTAACAGAAACCATTGTAATTCAGGACACGTCGTTGTCCCAAACGCTGCTGTGTTGAAACACAACTAGAGAACATATTTCTATAAACGTTGCGGGTTCAACGTGACTTTTGTTTTTTAAATATCGTTTATGACGGACGACATATTCAAGGCTACCAGAGCCCTTTCAAACCATATTTTCATCCTTTGCTATTGGTTTTTTTGGATAGGATGGGTCATTTTGGGCTCTTAATGATACCTATCTTTATCATATACACATACGATATAACAACGTATGTAACTACGTGGTCAACATTTTTTTATGATGGTGTTTCGTTCAATTACATCGCTAAGTTTTTGTTTAATCGAAATGATTATGTGAGGTTTTCAGACTATCTTTAGGATTCAAAGTGCACGGTCGAAACCTTCTTGGCCTTAGTAGCCAATATTGAGCTTCGTTGGACTTACATACCACATATTATATATATATATATTGTAACTATCAATGTCTTATTTTGTTTTTCCACGAAAATTCAGAACACAAATCTTGAAAAGTATACAGAAAACTTCTAAACGTATTTTGCTTTTTAAAATCAACAATTTATAAACAATAATAATTCTGTAAAAATGACGATACTTTTATATTCACTTCTTTCAATACAAATGTAAATGTAATATATTAACAGCTTTATATTTTATAACTGTATCTTCATCAGGATTATTTCGTTATCCCACTTGGCCCTATGACAAATACTGTTGAGAAGAATGAATTAACGGCATGTACACTAAAATGTAGTGTCCTAATTTGAGAACATTCTGAGCATGGCAGGGCGAATATTAAGGACATTCCACTTATAAACCAGACTGACAAGAACTGTGCTTAGCCCTTACTCCAATACTATACTCAAACCTTTAGTTTTCGTTAACCATTAAATGGAAAACTCTAAGAATACTATCTTTAACTCTCTCAACTAGACGCAAAACCTCAAGTCCCATCTTTAAAAAAAAAACCTGAATTACAAAACCACAATCTTTTATCTCAATCCCATTCCATGTTGTAAAAAAAAAAATTACTTGTACTCAAACTAATCAACACTTACCCTTTATCTCAATCCCACTCCATGTAAACAAAACGTTTTTACTTATACTCAAACTGATCAACAATTGGCTTTTATCTCAATCCCACTCTATGTAAACAAAACGTTTTTACTTGTACTCAAACTGATCAACACTTACCCTTTATCTCAATCCCACTCCATGTAAACAAAACGTTTTTACTTGTGTCGTACTCCAACTAATCAACACTTACCCTTTATCTCAATCCCACTCCATGTAAACAAAATTTTTTACTTGTACTCAAACTGATCAACACTTGGCTTTTATCTCAATCCCACATTAAACGATAAACACTAAATATTTACGTCAATCCACTTCAAATGGTAAACTTCAAAAACTTACTTCAATCCCAATTCAACTGATGTACACCAAAGTTCATCTCCGTCTTACTCCAATTAATTAGCACTGATATTTACTCTCGTTTCTACTCATACTGATAAACAATATTTTACCTCAGTTACACTTCATTTGATAAACATTCTTTTCTACCCCAATCCCACTCCAACTGATAAACATGATTAAACTAAAAGTTTTGAGGATGACAAAATCTTGTCGAAACATCGTACAATTACAATAGTTTTTCATTACCCAGTCAAGCCGCCTCAAAACGTTTTTCTTAAAAGTGGGTTTCTCGTTATCAAATGATTAAACTAAATTTCACGCCACACGATAAACATCAACATTTTACATCAATTACATTCAAACTGATAAAACTGTATTTTATTTTGAGTAACATTATCCCATTTCTTTCTTTTAATTTTATTTCCTTTACCTGAATTACCTTAATCCACACCTACCGACAAACTGATAACGTACCTGTATTACATTTCTACTGACAAACTGATATCGTACCTATTTAATTTATAGAGACAAATTATCTTACCTCAGTTGCTCTCCCGATGACAGTAAGTACCCCTTAACTCACTCTAAGCAACAAACAACAGAAAAAAAGAAGGAAGACTGCTTCTAAGACGAAAACTCTCCTAAGTTTTCCTCACTGGTAAACAAGCTTATTTTCCCACTTTGTTATTTGCCCGCGGAGACACAATCTTACAGAAATAACAACTGTTATCTTCTATTCCAGACAATCAAACTAATTGTTAACGCAGTGCTTTTAAATCTAAAAGAAAAGAGGAGGAACTCAATGCACAATGGATAAAATTTATATCTGATACTCAAGCCTCGTTCCGTTTCGTATTGTACATTCCTGTTCCTGCTCAATGAATGAAATTTGTAACTGATACACAAATCTTGTCCCGTTTCGCGTTGTACTATCTTGTACGTTGAAACACGAGTTACATTATAGCCTTTGTTGAAAAAGAAATACTGGAAAGTCCACACTTGTGCGATCACTGAAATACGACAATCTCACTAATTAGTTCACATTCACCACAAGTCTGCTATGTTTAAGCCTTGAAAAAATGTGTGCAGTAAAAATAGATTCAGTTTCCAATGGTACCTGATTCAGGTTTTAAAATTTACTCTTCGATTTTCCGCGTGCTGTCAACCACATGTGTAACGTAAACGGCCACGTACGCTATTGCGCATGCACACGAGCTCGGACTCCAGTATCCCCACTGCAGACAAACCACGACCCACATACAATAACTAAACAATCGACAGCTCTCGTGCCATCTCCTTCGTCACGTGATTATATTGTACACAGTGGCGTTTTACACGATATTATACAAAATAACTCTTTTTTTTTTCCTAAAGATAACCAGACACATATCTTTTAGGGCAATAAATGACGATAATATATGACTAGCTTATTTGTAAATGACTCCAATTCCCACTGTTATCTTTCCTAATTTATTATCTAAGTGGTTTGAACTAAGGGGAAATATACATATTACCATAAAATACGTTTTCATACATGCGGCAAACGGGGAATCTTGTGTAGTGTAGATGAAAGTCTGTCTATGATTCTACTTCCTTGAATAAAAGAAAAGTTTACAGAAGATTTTGTCCTTAGCGTGTTTAGAGCATTATAACAGGCTTACATTAACAGGTTTTATTTGAACTGATGGGATTAAGCCCAATACAGAAAGTGTGTCTTTGCAGGACATACTGATAAACTAGTTGTCACGTGTATACGGATTTTTTAACAAGTCACTGTCTTTGCAGTGTGTAAATGAAGGTAACACGTAAAGAAGTTTGTGGTACATACAGATATTTTGTTGTAGTTGATCTATATAATGTCTTAACTACTTGTGTAAGGAATATGATTGAGACAAGATTTATATTAATATATTAAATAGCACTCGTGACATTTCTATCGTTCACTATAAATTAGTAAACCTTTAGTTTATATGTATTTATATGTGACTTACTTAAGTAGGCGTAGTTTTAAAAAAAAGGCACTTTATAAGCAACCTGGCTTTACAGATTCAACACTGAACTCTTTCGTTTTGTGGCAAGACTACATGAAAACAATAAAAGTTGATTCCAGATACTCATAGTATACTAGCCAACCCGTGGCTTTGTAACATGTAAAACTAAACCAACTTTGTTTAGAGCGACTATTTTCGTGTTCTTGTCAATTTTCGAATAAATTCCGGCATCCCCCTCATTTATCCCTAGTTAGATGGTCCCAATATATTTTTTGTTTGTTTTGAATTTCGCGTAAAGCCACACGAGGGCTATCTGCGCTAGCCATCCCTAATTTAGCAGTGTGAGACTAGAGGGAAGGCAGCTAGTCATCACCACCCACCGCCAACTCTTGGGCTACTTTTTTACCAACGAATAGTGGGATTGACCGTCACATTATAACGCCCCCACGGCTGAAAGGGCGGGCACGTTCGGTGCGACGGGGATTCGAACCCGCGACCCTCAGATTGCGAGTCGAGGCCCTAACCACCTGGCTATGCCGGTCCCAATATGAACTTTTCTAATTTCTAAACGGAGTTACTTATTGACGATGTCTTACTTGTCCATGACGCTTACCATGTAAGTCAGTGGAGCCAATACTTAGATCCTCCCCCTTCCTCACATACACAAACCTCTTTGCCCCCCCCCCCCAATACAGGGACTCAAATTTGAAAAATTCTAAAACCTGAATTCAGATTATTGTTTTCAATATTCAAGTAAATTGGTTCAGTCAAACCTAAACACCCCCCTCTAAAAAATACAACAACAACAAAAAAAACAAAAAAAACAAGAAAATTTACAAGTACATTTTAGAAAAATTAGTAGGGTAGACGCT
>NW_013669797.1:80627-82419 GCF_000517525.1 Limulus polyphemus
TACAGGGACTCAAATTTGAAAAATTCTAAAACCTGAATTCAGATTATTGTTTTCAATATTCAAGTAAATTGGTTCAGTCAAACCTAAACACCCCCTCTAAAAAATAACAACAACAACAAAAAAAACAAAAAAAAAAACAGAAAATTTCAAGTCATTTTTTGAAAAATTGTGGGAGACGCTGAACAAAACAACAACAAATAATTATGGATATATATACAATTAAAACTTACTATGAAAATATTAAACCTGGCATGACCTGGTGATTAGTGCGCTCGACTCGCAATCTGTAAGTCGTGGGATCGAAAACTGGCACTGAACATGTTCCCCCCCTCTTCAGCAGTGGAGCCATTATATTATGACGGACTATCAATATCACTATTTGTTGGTAAAAAAAAAAAAGGAGCCATGAGTTGGCGATGAGTATTGCCGGACGGTTGCTTTCCGTATGATGGCAGTTCTACACTGCAATAAGAACATCAGCTTATTTTCTCCATGTTTCTATTTTCACCACTACTATATTAAAAAAAAAACAAAAAACCTTTCGCGGCTTATGACTGACAATCGATCCGTAAAATCCTCATAATAAATTATCTCTGATTCCCCTTCCTCATTTTAAAAATCACTGCACAAGACAAACGTGGCACCTTGCCAAAATTTCTTATAGTACTTCGATTTTCTCTGGCGCCATCTTTTGACAGTATTTTAAATAAAGACTGAAAACAGATTACATAAACAACAACCACAGACTAATGAGACTAAAACAATAGAAAGTAGATGGACTATCATATTGAAGAGTAGACCAAATGTCCTTGGAAAGAAAATAAAAACAAGGTGGGAATCAGAACAATGGTTACACCCAGTCTTATCCTCAGAAGAAGGCATCTTCTTGTAATGAGTTAGCATTAAAAAAATAATTTGATTTATATCTTTTTGTTGAGGAACATTAATTGGAAATGGTATTTAAAAAAAAACTCGTTATCCATCTTTTCTGGAGTTGCGAACATAGTTGTTCGTCAGATAATAGATAGACGTGAAAAAGTTGAGGTCGTTATAAAATTAACTTAAAATGTTACTCAGCAGTATTTTACGAACCTGCCATAAACCTCTAAAAAGTATCATTAATGTATATCCTAATGTACAGATTATTCCTGTGTATACATAAGTGTTTGTGTAAATATTAAATATTCTTCGTATTTTTTGTCAGTTGTTTTACAATAAGTTATTTTAAAAAAACGTGCTAAAGTAAGAACATAACAACAATTTTTATTCTAATGATGAAAAAAAAAGGGCATATAATTTTTTGTTTTTATCAAAAAGCTGAGCTGGGTGTGTCCAGGTTGTTAGAGTGCCCGAACTTTGAATCTGATGTTTCAAGCTCGCGGCCCCATTGCCACAAACAAACGCGCTCCGCATTTTGGAGTCTTGGGTGCGTCTTCAGATTTACAAAGCTAAAATCAGGGGTTCGATTTCCCCTCGGTGGACACAGCATATAGCCCAATGTGGCTTTGCTATAAGAAAACACACACAAAAAATCGTGGCACTAACTTCGCGTTCCAGCGCCTATCGACACCTGTGTCATTTACTGCATAAGGTAAAGAGTAGATTTGATGTTTAGGAGACAAAACTAAATGCATAATTTTTGTGTTTTTTAGATCAGTTTAAACGTCCATACAAGACGTGATAACTAAATTTCTTTCACCCTGCACTCATGTCACAATCCTTTTCCACTTTTTAAGTATCAAAACAAAATCATGTAGACTTATAGATTGTTTGTTTGTTTTTGAATTTCGCG
>NW_013669797.1:82830-94025 GCF_000517525.1 Limulus polyphemus
AGTGTAAGACTAGAGGGAAGGCAACTAGTCATCACCACCCACCGCCAACTCTTGGGCTACTCTTTTACCAACGAATAGTGGGATTGACCGTCACATTATAACGCCCCCACGGCTGAAAGGGCGAGCATGTTTGGTGGGAGGGGGATTCGAACCCACGACCCTCAGATTGCGAATCGAGCGCCTTATCCACCGGGCCAGACTTATAGAATTCATGTAATAAAAGAAACAGACACTTTGTTCTTTTTTATTTTCAACTTTCTTAATCTTTACTTCGATTATTTCAATAGCACACACACACACACAAGATTTATCAGTACAGAAAAATTATATTGATTCAAATTAGAAATTCGAACTCCTGAGCTAGTCATTTGACTCGCTAAACTATATTACTGGTTAATAGGGTTAAACGAAAGATTCAACTAGCTTTGCTAGAAATGGAACTGGAAAGTGAATTTCAGTTTTTACGGTCAAATCTTCAAGAAATTTAGAATCGGAGCTAACATATATCTTGAGAAAGTTAACATATTTCCATTACAAAAACTTCAGTAAGAATTGCTTGTAAGATTGATTCCTGCTTTCTTTGGGAAATGCTTCTCCAATGGTTTACATTATTACCTTGTCCTGTTCGCATTGTTTCTTTGTTATATTTCCCCATTATTTCCTTGTCTTGTTCGCATTGTTTCTTTGTAATACTGCAGCTTAGATAATTTCATTGTGTTGTACGCATTGGTTTTTCATAATACCATTCGTTTCCCGCTAACGCCCACAACTTGTATATATATATATACGATTGTGTTACGTACGTTGGGACCATGGGTGCGTTAAAACAATGACTTTCATGTCCTACTATTTGGCCTGACGAGATTAATTCTAGGGTTGATGGTGAATAGTGTTAACTAGCTGCCTTCATTCTAGTCTTATCACTTCAAAATTACGGACGGCTAACGCAGATAACCCTCGTGTTTGTGAGAAATTTAACAAACGAAGAAAATCATCCAATGCGATTCAGACCCTTGTTCCAAAGGATCGTGCCATTATCATATAAAAATCTTTAAATCTACCACCCCCGCACGACTGGGAACCACTTGATATATGTTTGCACTTTACATGTTAAATCTAAACGCCTAATAATCAACATGATTGAATATAACTTAATATATTGTATTTTACCTGGTAAATCGTAACGCCTCGTATTATATATTGCCTCATCCTAAAAACGGTTTTAAAAATCCTATTTTTTTTTTGTTCTGTGATTGTTTTGTTTTTTTTAAATATTCCCTCATATTTAGTGATGTCCCTGTACACTTCAAATCACTTTCCTGTAAATGTACTTTTTCATTTATTATCGCAAGCGAAAAAAGGCACTTCAACAAATATTCTACACAGACTTGATAAAATGTATACATATCTTGTGGTATCAGTTTTCACTACCTGGTGTTCTAACACTATGGTAGAAGAAGAGAGACCCTGAAAACAACCAGTTAGAATTCGATGACGAGGAACCCACTTTGAGACTAATAATGGTTGGAGACCTGATGATGACAAAACCTTGTCGAAACGTTGTACATTTGCTGTTATGTTAAACTTATATTAAATTTTTTCGTCATTGCCCATTCAAGCCGTCTCCAACCACTATAACCAGTTAGAATCATCCCTCTTATGAAAAGATGCACGGAAATGGATCGATATTTGTCTAATCAGCAGTTCACAAGCAAGTTGTCCATCCAGTTGTATTCTACCTGTTAATTACGTATTTGAAATAAAACATATTAAAAATTTTGAAGGGAGATTTAGCACTTAGTATCGTCATAAGGAGGATTGTTTGGAATTTCGCACAAAGCTACACGCCCTATCCGTCCCTAATGTAGCAGTGATAGCCCAGAGGGAAGGCAAGCTAGTCATCGTTACCCACAGCCAACTCTTGGGCTACTTTTTTTACCAACGAATAGTGAGATTGACCGTCACATTATAACGCCCCCCCCCCCATGGCTGAAAGGGCAAGCATATTCGGTGAAGGAGATTCGAATCCGCGACCCTCAGATTACGAGTTGAGCGCCCTAACCACCAGACCTCCTTCAGGAGGCAAGACGAAAACCAGAGCGATCAGACATAATCTTGTAACATTGCAAGTGAAAACCAGGGCGATCAGACACAATCTTGTAACGTTACAAGTGAAAATCAGGGCCATCAGACATCATCTTGTAACACTGCAAGTGAAAACAAAGGCCATCAGACATAATTTGCAATATTGCAAGTGAAAATCAGGGCCATCAGACATAATCTTATAATAGTGGAAATGAAAACCAGGGCTATCAGACATAATTTTGTAACATCGCAAATTTAGCTCTGAAACGCGTATATGTTGGAAATAATGAAATGCATAAAATAACTGTTGTATTTACTTCTCTTTCCATTAACAACATTTGCTTATTTCGTAAATATATCGTCTACAAATCTTCCATTATTTTATCTAGATATTAATTCCTATTTTCGAAACCGCAGAGAGCATGGTGTAAATGGTATTAAATCTGCTATACTAAAAGAAAATGTGTTCTTCAAAGTTTGATTCCAGGTGAGTTTTTTTCCAATTATACATAAAAGTGACTTCTTTATTTCCGATAGAGAGATTATATAATTCCTTTTACGCGGATATACGACTGTACTCACCAATGAAGTGATTCGTAAAGTGAAAACAAAGAAGTTCCTATTAAGTAACACGACCAGCTGAAAACTGAATTCCGAGACTGTCAACATTCGTCATTTGAGATAGGTCGATGACCGTAGTTCCTGATGCATCTTTGAGTGATCTGTTTTATCTCATCTATCATTAAAGATTCTTTCTTATCAACGAATGGTACAGAGAAAATGTATTAACATTATATGTTTAAAAAAAGAAAGAAAATAATTACATAATAAGCAATAAGTTTTTATATTTTATATTTCCCCCGGTAATACAGCGATAAGTCAACGGATTTTCAATCAGGGGTTCGATTCCTCTCGGTGGACACAGCAGATAGCCCGATGTGGGTTTGCTATATATATATATAAACACACATTGATAAAAGAAGTCTCTTGGTGGGTCAGCGGTAGGTTCACAAACACACACACGCGCGATATTAATTAAGAAGAGACACAGATAAATGTTTCGGAATTACAGATTCAATCTTCAGTATCTAATGCAAGATTTAAAGAATTTACATAAATTCCTGGACATTATTAAATTACATCAATATATTTAGTGATAATTAAACCAAAAAGTTAAATGTGGCAATTTAATTTTATTGATATCCAAGGATTGGTGTAAACTGTTTATGTTTTACTTTAGATACTGAAGATGGAACTTGTAAAATTCTAAAATGTTTATCTGTATCCCTTTTTAAACAAATAAACAATACTGTTTTTCATAAGTGTAGTAATCCTTTCTATTACCAAACTTTTTTTATCCTTCGAACACATCAATTGCTAAAGTTTTTATTTAACATATCGCCATTGGATTGATTTGAGGGAGCATTGCAGAAAAACAAATTAATTTTTCTTTTTTGCATTTTATCATCAATCGGATCACTTTAACCACTTCTCTGAATGACATAAAAACAACTATTATGTACCTACAGTTTTATTTTTAATTAATTAATTTTATAAAAGACATTTCGTTAATAATTGTTGTTAATGTTTATATATGTTGGTAATTTAATTTCAATCTGTATTTTGTGTAATATGGTGGACTATCTTCTGTGCCCACCGCGGGAAATCGAACCCTGGATTTTAGCGTTATAACTCCATAAACTTACCGCTGTCCCACCGGGGGACGTGGTGAAGTTATAACATGGTTAATACTATAATAATTTAATGTCATGTGATTATTACAATTATAAAATAATATAATAAAGAAACAAAATATGTACAAATTAAAATGATTTTGTCTGTTGTTAAACACAAAGCTACACAATGGGCTATCTGTGCTGTGGGGTGTTGAAACCCAATATTTAGCTTTTTTAGCCTTCAGAATCCTTAGGGGGTCATTAAAAATTTTAGTTCTTACCATAGGCGGGAATCTCCACGAAATTGTTACATTTACAATAAATTATTTGAGTTTTATTTAAGTATTTTGTCACTCATAGTATTGAATCTTGTATTTTATTGAAATATAATTTCGTAAAATAAAAAAAAAAGCCCAAAATCGTTTGTTTACATATTCACATTCGACTTTAAGAATAGTAAGGAAAATAATAATTCAGAAGTAAATTTACTTGCTGCTTCTTTAATGAGAGCATTTTCCCTCTTGCCTTCCCCTTTTAAAAAATGACACTTCATACAACCAAATTATGAATATTTGAAAATTAATAAAATGATTGAACTCTACTGGTTGTTTTTCTTAAGGACTTTTCTTAATCAATAAATGGTTAGACAAGCATCTTGAGATACCACTGTGGCCACATTTGTATTCCAAACACTCTCAAGAAGCTTTGACGTTTTGGCTATAAACCTGTTACACCACTTTTTGTATGTAAGCTACAGAAGACCTGGTTCCACTTTTTGGGATACAAAGTATTTATAATATGCCAGTTTTTATAAAAAAAACTAATTTTAATTTAAATGTTTTGTAAAATTTTGTAAATCTCGAGTTCACTAACACAGAACTCATCAACTTTTTAAAAATGTTTACAAGTAAATAATAGATGATTTATACAAAAAAAGTACGTGTTTCAGGTTTGTCAATTTTTTAAACAATTTATACGTATGCATCAGCATTTCAAGAATCAGCAGGAAATTGAAAAACACACCCCTTGAGGAAATAGAGAATTTTAACTTGCTATTATACTGTGTACATAAATCTATTAAAGCAGCTGACCTCCTGCAAACAGCATTAATTCATTAAATCACAGGATATAATTATAAACATCTGGAACTTAAAAATAAACATACAATTGAAACCTTGTACAAAGTTTTGAAAAAACTTCATTTAAAGAGAGAGAAAGATGGTGAAGTGACTGCAGAGGACTACTAGCAAGATACTTGATTTTAAATAATTTAACTATAGGGGCATAAGTTGTCAGAGTTTGTTTCTGACTAGTACAACGTACAGTTGAAAAAGTTGTAGTGAGAAGTCAGTTTTTAAAACTAAGGAGCTTGTAATTCTGTTTATGAGAGGTCTGTTTGGGTGAAGGTTGGAAATGGAACTTCGATCAGAGATAATAAACCTAAGATTTCAAAATCCAGATTGAGAACTTTCTCTTGACAAAATTATTTCTTGGTAAGTTTGAAAGTTGTGTTTGTTTGTTCTTAAACACAAAGCTATGCAATGGGCTATTTATGTTGTGTCTGCTACAGGTATCGAAACCCAGTATTGAGCATCACAAATCCAGGGACTAAACTACTGATCCACTGGGGGACTTGTGAGTTGTAATGTGGTTTAATGATGTGGTATGTGTCGTTATTCTTATATGTTTTTGTTGAAGAGTTACATTAATTTTTAACAGGGTAGGAGGAACATCTTAATGAGCTGAATAGCCTTTCATCATCTTTTAACCAAAAACAGCTAATCAGTCTTAAACTTTGAAAAAATAAAAACAGAAAAATAAGAAGATCTGTCTGTGATAGAAGAAACAGAAAAAGAACTGGATAAAAAAAAACAACCTTTTGTGACACCGCCAAAAGATCTTTACTGCAACTAATAGTTGAAACTATGATAATCCAAGAAAAGGGGATTGATAACTGGATAATCTTGTAGAATATTTTTGTCAGATTGAAAGTATGGGTGGAATATTAATATCAAAAAAAAGTCGAAAGGTTGAAAGTATGAATGGGATATTAATTCTAAAGGTTGAGGTTGAAAGTATGAATGGGATATTAATTCTAAAGGTTGAGGTTGAAAGTATGAATGGGATATTAATTCTAAAGGTTGAGGTTGAAAGTATTGGTGGAATATTAATATCAAAGAGCAATATGCTAATGAAACAGAAAACTCCATGGAGGTAGAATGTTCAAAAGGCCATTCACAAAATATCACAGAGGAAAATGACAGAAATGAAAAAGAATTCAGAGGTATATATGCATGCAGCAAAATGTTTGACTAATTTTAAGGGAAGGCATCAACTACCAACTCATGTTTCTCTGTACAATGAGAAGCCACATTAAGCTAAGTTATTTTGGTAACAAAGTCATAAGGACCACAAAAAGGTATAATCTAGATCAATGGTTCCACATTCTTTTCCATATGAGTATCAGCTTCTTCCAGTTCCAAAATTTTAGGAACTACTTTGTAGAGCCTTAATATTTTAAGTAATTTTAAGTTACGCTGTAAAAAAATACACCTTAAGGAGATATAATTTAAAACATACATTTTTGATTGTTTTTCAACCATCATGTAGACTGGCTGAAATCTCCCTGTTGACCAGCACCAGTCCACGAATGACGTTTGGGAACCACTGATCAAGATCATAACAGTCAGAGAGACAGATACAGTCTTTCTTGGTGTGAAACAATATAACTTGTTCATAAGATCCTTTTGACCTATATCAACCATACAAATTTACTTTTACCCTAAGTTATTCTTAATTTTATAAGCATACGTCCACAAAGTCTGGCAGTTTCTTCATCATGCCTTCATTGCATTTAAATGTATAGTACTAGATGTACTTGTGCAGGGTCCCCAAAAGTGTTCTGTTTCAAGAGTAAATAAAACCAAAATTAAGAATAACAATTTTTTTTATTTATTGTTTTTGAAATTCGTATGTCATGCTGTGTTGTAGCCTACTCAGTGCACAATTCTTCTCATGATTCATGGCATTTGTACGTTTTACTGACATCACGAAGGTACACACTGCAACATTAAGTATCCCTTATGTGACATTATTTTAGTGTCTACTGACTGACTGACAGACAACACACTACTGTATAGTGATGCAAATGGTTAAAACAGGTGACCCCTCCACATAACCTTTGGCCCACTTTTGAGGAAACAAGTATTATTTCTTCAA
Source organism: Limulus polyphemus (assembly GCF_000517525.1). Lineage (NCBI taxonomy): Eukaryota > Metazoa > Arthropoda > Merostomata > Xiphosura > Limulidae > Limulus > Limulus polyphemus. Next base: position 89,811 of record NW_013669797.1, read on the forward strand.
AAGAATAGCTGGACCACGTACACACACACATATGAACAAATTAATCCACCCGACCTTCCGGGAATAACCTTTCTATAATTATGTTACTAGAGATGTGGGCAAGTAAACACACTTACAAAAGAAAAGAAGCTTGATTCAGATGATCTGGATAATAACCTAAGTCTATTTTCCAAATATTACTTGTAACTTACTTGTATGTAATATACATTTAGTTCCATTAAAAAACAAAATAATATTTAGTACCATATCTTAGTAATTTATACATTTTTCACTTATTGAAACACACAAATTTTGCACACTGTCACATTACACAAGCAGTATTAATTATATTATTAAGTTATCATTAAAAATGAAAAACACCAAAATGTACTTTACATTTTTTTTTCACTGGATCATTAAACTAGAGATGTTTTGCAAACGAATACATCTAATGGAGTCCTTTAATAGGATCAGGTATTGTTTACATTAGGAAAGAAACATATAAACAAGGTTCTGTGGACTGTTGCATCACACCATTTTAACTAATTACTAAAATGGACATCTCTACTAACACAAAATACACAAGTTAAGATACATCTGTCATTAATGTCTGTCACGCTATATTACCTTACCTGGTAAGAGCTAGACACAAAACTTTGGATTGCCAATAATTCTCTGGCTTTTGGTTTTGTTTAATTTTCAAGTCCTATGAACTTGATGCACTTAACGTCTACTTTCTAATGTGTACACAATTAATTGTATGTATCATTTTTTTTTAAAAGTATATATATATATATATAATAAAAAAAAAACAATTGCAAGTTCTATTCTGTCTCAGCACATATTTCTTTATATATGTTTATAATTTTATATGTACATGTTATGTAAATAAACTGTTACAATAATAATTCCTTAGAAACATTGTATTTGGCTCAAATATGAGAAAAATATGTTTAGAAAGACAACATTAAATACTAATTCATCCCTGATCTTTGACATCATTTCAGACAAAACAAAAACAAACAATTCACTGTAACAATATTACACTCATAGCACAGTAGTTACTGTAGAGTAATTACCTTAATATTTTACTAGTTACCAAATACTCATCAGTTACATTTTATTACAACTGAATGTAGTAAACTGCTCCAGAACTTGAAAATGATTTTTTAATGATCGTTCTTCTGTTTCAAAGTGAACTGTTCTACTTATTTTTGCACCTAACCTTTTCAGAGTTTCCTGGAAAATTTTTTCTTCTTTGCCAACCCACGGTCTTTGGGCACACTTAATTTGATACGGGGTTACGTGAATAATAGCCTCAATTCCTAGTTTAACGAAGTTTGAGAGAATTTTCTTATCAGTGATCCATGTGTTTGATCCCCCTGAATGTCCACCATCTAGCCAGTACATAGTTTTGATCTGTTTTACAAGACTGAAAATGTCATTATCTAAGGTTTTATCTAGTACATAAAAACTGTATAATAACTGGTTGAGTACTACTGTTCCTTTACTAAATCCAATTAGGATGATCGGAAGCTCTGTAATATTGGTTGAGGTCATTTCACAACCACTCTGATCAATATTAGTATTTGAATAACCCTTGCTATCAATGCTGTTATCTTTGTAACAAAATCCTTGACCACCATAAACTGCTTGAATTGCATTAGTTAGTAGCAGCTTCAGGTGAAGAAGTCCTTCTGTGTTGAAAGAATATTGAGGGCTTCCAACATTGTCACCCTTTACAAAGTTATCGTAACAGCTGAACGTCTTCAGCTGCATGCGACAAGGCTTTACAATGTACACTTCCCACTGGGGAAACTGTCCATGTAGGAAAGCTGCCGTGTTCTCCAGGTTCCACCTCAAATAATGTTTGTTATCTCTGTGAACTTGCATATTCTCTGGATAATCCTAAAAAAAATGAATAATTTATAATTTAATGTAGACACAAATTTTACTTAACTTAGGTCAAAAAAGGTTTCATGTGATACTAAAAAACATATAATTGAGAAACACATTTAACAAATTAGATTACCCCAAATCTTCTAATCTTGATAAAGACGAGTAGTTAAAAGTTTATCCATGAAATAGTGTTTTGATGCGGTGGTTTCTTTCTTTTGCTGTCATTTGTTAAACCCTTGTGAGTCAAAATTGTGGAATGTCTTAGTAACATAACTATATGGGTATCCATTGGACAACAGTAGCTTTTGAAGTTATATCCTGACTTCCACCTTACCATCTACACAGTTACTCCCACTCTCATACTCAGGTAGGTTTTACACTAAAAGAAAGGATCTTGAAAGAACAACAAACAGTGACAAGTTTTCACCTGTCACATCAGCATATGATTTTCAAACCTTTAAATATTTAGTTTTACATTTTCATCCTCTACTAGATCTACATTATTACTTTCTTTCATATCATTGAAGATTTTTTCAATTCCATTAAATTGACCAATAATGACCCCCCCCTGTTTATTAGCTGGTGTGCATTATATTGTTGAATAATGGGTTTAATACATTTTACTTTTTTCAATAGTGACCAGGGTATCAAGAAAGGGTATAAACTTCCAGGCATTAGCAGTATAAGTAAGTGTGAGATTTATGTCGGGGGGTGTTAATTATTAAGAAATTCAACAAATTTCAAGAGAGAAGGGAGTCCATGATTCCATGTACTGAAAATGTTGTCAATATATCTGTACCGTCTAGCTGGTTAAAGATTAGTTTCAAAATTCCACTGAGCAAGAGCTGATGATTAAAAGAAATGCATAAAAAGAGAGGCCACAACGACAGCAATATTGTTGCCCATAGTGATACCTTTGGTTTGTTTATAGAGCTGTTATTCCTACTTTCATGTGTAGAAGTAAAAACTAATAAACAGAAACTAGGATGAATATAGTTGATTCATGATGAATAGTTAGTGTCCATTAATAAAATAAGATAAAGAATAAAATGTGCATGTGCGTAAACTAATACAGTAAAACACAATATTTATTAATGCTAATTATTTAAGTAAGCTGCAAAAAATATATAAATACATTACAGGAAAAGAAGGAACAGTGTGAATCTTACACAGCATAACAAACCCTTGGATTATTTTAATAAAACTTAATTTTATAGAGAAAAACGTTTTACACTAGTATCAAGTGCCTACACAGTCACTCCCACTCTCATACTCAGGTAAGTTTTACACTAAGTTTAAATAAAGGAAAGGATTTTGAAACAATAACAAATAGTGACAAGTTTTCACCTGTCACATCACCATATGATCTTCTTTATATTTTATTTGTAGTTTGAAATAAAGATTGTATCAGTAGACTTTGACATATTAAATTTTAATGAAAAATTGTATCTGTAAATATTATTGTATCACCCACCCACCCATCTACCTACCTACCTATCTGTCTACTTACCTCTTTCTATCAAATAAGTATTTTAAATAACCAATTCACAAACACATTAATTAAAGAGAATTTAACACATTTTTTTTTTGACACATTAAAAAAGTTATTACTAAATAACCTAACCTGAACGTCTCCTCCAAAAAACACAAGTCTTCCCTGCACATCCTCCTTACCATTGGGTGGATAAAATAACACGTCATTGAATTTTGTTGGCATACCTTCTATCCCCTGCAAACGTTTAACATGTACCTTAGACAAAGTACTTGTATCTGTTACAGTTGAACTGGCTGACATCATTTTTCTTACTGAGGAAAGAATATTTCTTAGAAATAGCATGAGAAGCAGTTTTCCAATCATTTACTGTTCCCACTAGTTCCAACTCTTATTACAGAGTCAATCTTTGTGCTTGCAAAACCTGAGGGAAAACAAAACACATTTAAGAGAGTTTTTACATGATGGAGGATTGATAATATACATATTTTGTAATTATTTCCATCAAGAAGTGTAAACCGTTACAACCATTAGTGAGATTCATTAATGTTTTACATGGTTTTCTGTGACTTATTGAATAAAGAAGTGTTCCTTATTTCCTTAATTTCAACAAATATATAAGAATCATAAAAGAAAAAAAAAGGTTGCATAACATAACCAAGTTAAATAACATAACATAATGTTTTGGTCCACCTCAGCTGTTCTATTCTCTAAACTATATTGAAATAATTAAAAACAAAATCTTAGAGCCAGTCCTTATCATGCGTATACTTATCAAGCTTTTTCTTAAACTCACTTAAATTTACTGCCTCCACAACATCTGAAGGCAACCCATTCCAAAGGCC
>NW_013669797.1:94201-98224 GCF_000517525.1 Limulus polyphemus
ATATATTTGTGTCACCTAGTCCTACTATTCTCATTGTTAAATATGAAAAAAAGATGAAGCATCAAGAGAAAACAATTTGGGAGATTTTAGCCTCTCCTCGTATGACAACCCCTCCATCCCATGCACCATTCTAGTAACCCTTCTCTGAACCCTTTCCAACAATTCAATGTCTTTCCTGAGATAAGGAGCCCCAGACTGAACACAATATTCCAATATAGTCCTTTACACCAATATATCTATTTAACAAAATTCTGAAAGAATTCTTATAAACAGCATAAACCACATCATCATACAAACCATTCCTTAAGTTTATAACTTAAAAAATATTCTCTTAAAGAGCATATCCATGCCTGTAATGAGACTTCCAAACCTATTACTTAAATATTTAAGTTCCCATTTCAAACATATATTTCACTGCTCAAACAGACTGTCAACATAAAAACTGTCCAAGCTTAACCTTCACAGTTTGGAACAAGTACATGAAGTCTCCATTAATTCTTCTATGCTCTAGAAACAACCAAGTCTAAAACTAAATATTCTCCTTATAGTCAATCTTAAATGTCTTGAACTAGGTAATATTCTAGTGCTCTCAATCACAATAATATCTTCTAACAGTAAGGGGGCAAATGCTACATATTCAGCTGAAGGCTTTAGGGTGTTATCAGAGATCAGACCTTAAGCCTTAACCTTTTTCCATAACATTACTGACCGAATACATATGATAAGTAATGAAGAACAAAGGCCCCATTACAGATTCCTAAAGAACTCTACCTGCCAGCTGTGTGAATGTGGATGAGTATGAATTTTAACTTTTATCTACAGGTTCGTTAAAAAAAACAGAAAACCATTTGAACAAGATGAGGCCAAAATTTAGAGTAAATTATTTTCTTAAACTTTGATGTCAAACAGTAAAAAAGTTTTTTTTGACATACAAAAGGCAGCCACTGTTGCATACCATTGGTTAAAACCTTTGCAAACATTTTCAGTGGTGTGACTAGGTGATCTATTGTTTTAGTGTATATTTGAAATTGAAGGCATCTTTAAAAAATGAACCTGCAGATGTTACATATGGTGTGAGAGCCCAGGCTATGTATTTGCCGAGATTGTAGTTGAATCTATTGTTTGCTATTTCTTAAGTCTTTTTGAATGTTATTCAAGACATCATTTATTTCTAGATAATAATGCAGACACTTAAGACCATCTTTTATTTTTTGATAAACATGAGAACAGTGGCCTTTCTTCCACACATCCTGCAAAATCGGGAAGAGGGAAGGAAGATAGGATAATAGTACTAGTAGTAGTACTCTTGAGTGTATTTTGAATTTGGTCTTCATTGAGGCTTTATATCTAGTTTTAGTACTTTTATTTGTTAGTTTTATGGAATTTTAGCAGTAGCCACAAGTTGAACCAGATAGTTTGCCTAGTTTTGTGAGTTATCAATATTAAAGTATAGTGGGAAGGTGTATTTAAAGAAAGTGTTGGGATGGGTAATAGTTTTATACTGTCATTTAGTAAATGATTTACCAGTTGACATTCAAGCTGGCATTTTCCACTCATAAAAAATGTTTTATGTATGGTGCCTGTTCTTTATACTTTTCACATACACTGATTATTGATCTCCTGTAATCTCGAAGGTTATGCTATTTACTATCATCAAACCGTTATTAGTAAATATTAGTATTATTATGCTTAAGTGACGTGAAACCTTGATCTATAATACTAGTACTATTATTAGTATTACTAATAGTAACACTGACTAATACTATACCGTATCGAGTGTATACAGATCATTGGGTGTGAAAAAGGTTTTTCATCCCAAAATAAGTACAAGGGGTTGATAATGCCATTTAAAGAAAAAGGCCACAACTTAATTTTATCATGGATACTGTCCAGAATTAACTGTTGGGATGAAGCTATAAGAAGGTCACTGGGGTTAAATGGTAGGCTTAGGTTAGTATGTCAGGATGAGCAGATTGGCTGGTTGGACTTGTGGGATCAGTTCAGTCGAAGAAAAAAGCTTTTCTGGAATGGTTGGTTTACATTTAAATAAGATAGGGGCTGGCTTGTTTGCTATGGCTATTAACTCAGCTGTAACAAAAGTTTTAAAATAGGACTAGATAGTTGCGAGTAACAGGCAGAGAAAAGTTTAGCATAGGAAACGAGTGTAGTAGTTACAAGGATAGACTTAATTGTTACTATTGTAATGCTAGAAGTATAAGAAATAAGATAGATGACTTTAGAGTACTGGTAGGAATGGAGAGTTTGATATAATGGGAATAACCGAAACATGGTTAAACATAGATGATTTTGATGACAGAAATTTCTTTGAAATACAGGGTTACAGGCTATTTAATAGGGATAGAGTAATAAAGAGGGGAGAGGGGAGTGGCTTTATATTTAAAATGTGAGTTAATTCCTGTTGATGTTGAGGATATCAAAGATAACAGCAAGGAGATTGAACCCATTTGGGTTTCTATTAGTGGATATAAAGGGAAAAGGCTTTTAGTGGAAATTTGTTACAGATCACCAAATAATACTGATGAAATCAGTGAGAATCTTTACATTGAGAACAAGATTTCAGCTGTTAATGAAGTCATAATTATGGGTGATTTTAATTTCAGGCATATATGCTAGAGTTAAACCATGAGGAAGAAAGGTTTTTTGGAAACTGTTCAGGATGGCTTTCTTCACCAATTAGTCAAGGAACCTACTAGAAACAATGCTATTTTAGATTTATTCTTAACTTCAAATATATTAATGATCAAGAGGGTGAAAATTGAGGAACATCTGGGTGCAAGTGATCATTGCTCTATTAGGTTCAATGTTTTGCTGCATATGGAGATAAGGAATAATAATATTTTGGTTACAAATTTCAAAAAAGCAAATTTTGAAGGGATGCAACAAGAATTTAAGTTGTGAATTGGGCAGCCGAGTTATTTGGACACAAAGTTTAGAATTTTATTGGATAGTCAACGTGGTTTCACTAAGGGAAAATTTTGCCTTGCAAGTCTTTGAGATTCTTTGAAAAAGTTATTGCTTATATAGATGATTGTAAGATTTGGTGTATCTGAATTTTCAGAAAGCATTTGACAAGGTGCCACATAAAAGGCTTGTAAAAAAATATAATCTCTATAGGTGTGGAGGATAGGTTGGCAAATTGGATAGAAGAGTGGCTGGATGGAAGAAAGCAGAGGGTTGTTACAAATGGAGTTCAGTCAAACTGGATTCATGTCACAAGTGAGGTACCTCAGGCTCAGTCTTATGATCTTTGCTCTTTTTGATTTACATCAATGACAGAAATGAAGAATGGCCAATAAATTACTTAAATTTTCAAATGATATTAAGGTCTTGGGTGTTGATAGTTGTGAAGAAGATGTTGCCGAGTTACAAAAGGATTTAGATCATTTAGTGTGTTGAGCAAATAAATGGCAAAGGGGTTTTAACTATAATAAGTGCAAGATAATGCATGTGGGTTATCATAATTTGAATTACAAGTATAATTTGGATGGGAATAACCTTAACAGTGTCATGAAGGAAAGAAATCTTGGTTTGATAGCTGATCAGTCTCTAAAGCTATCCAAGCAATGTGCTGTTGCTAGTGGTGGAGCAAATAGGATTTTAGGTTGTATCTAAAGAAATATTGAATACAAGTAAGTCTAAAGAGGTTATAATTTCACACTATAGGTCACACTTGGAATATTGTGTTCAGTCTTAGGCTCCTTACCTTAAGAAAGGCATTGAATTGTTGACAAGGGTTACTAGAATGGAATCAGGGATGGATGAGTTGTCTTATGAGTAGAGATTGAAATCTCTCAAATTGTTTTCTCTTGAAAAAAAAAAGAAGAGTTGGGGGGATCTGATTGAGGTGTTTAAGATTATAAAGGGAATTGATAATGTTGATGCATCATCTCTTTTTAATATTTAACAGTGAGAACAGTAGAACTAGGGAACACAATATAAATTTTGGCATGGTAAAAGTCATCTTCAGATAACTGCTAGGTTTTATTTTGAACACTAACAGGG
>NW_013669797.1:99084-99845 GCF_000517525.1 Limulus polyphemus
TAATAGTTTTAGTTTAGTTTAAACTTTAAAGGATGGAACAGCCGAGATGGACCAATAAATCCTATGTTATTGTTATCCCAAAACGTTATGTTAAAATATATAAACTTTTGTAAAATAATTATATTTTACTTTACTATAAAAACTTAAATCTTGTTATTAATGACAGCTAATAATTAAATAATTAAACTAAATTACAAGTTGGATTACTTACATGTTTCAATAATAATTGATGAGGGGCATAACTAAGCATAAACTTTCGTTTACATGGTGGGCTTGAAAGCGTCACAGCCGGTTATCCCCCTTGTGAGTAAAACATATATATATATATATATTAGATATTACTTGGGCATTTCGTTTGAATTTTTAAAATCTGGTAGGCAAAATTCAGTTTCACGTGTAGTTTAACCGTGCAAGATTTAATAGGTTAATAATTGATTATACTTATTTATGGGTTTAAAATACGAACAGGATAGGAGCCTTTGAATTTTGTTTTATTGTAAAATATTTTGCATTGGCAATAACACTAACCATTCAAGTTGGATTTCTAAATTGTTGTAATCATGTAAAAGGTCTTAAAGCATTTCAAAAATGGATTCTTAAAATCAGGAAAATACTTAACGTACAAAATGTAGAGTTGTACAACTACTGAGATTCCCTCCCGTCTTGAGCTCAAAAGCCAAAACGTATGGCTCAAATGTTCGATTACTCGATCAGAAAAGTGAACCTTCGAAATTGTGAGGGTTTAGTTTATAGTATTGTTG
>NW_013669798.1:0-6684 GCF_000517525.1 Limulus polyphemus
GGTGAAGAATCTATCTGTATGACATACTTGTAGCAGATAACCACAGGGTGAAGAATCTATCTGTATGACATACTTGTAGCAGATAACCACAGGGTGAAGGGTCTGTCTTCACACAGAACCCTCTGCAAGTGCTACTCTTTCAGTTATTCCGAACTTACAAAAGAAGACAGGATAATACTTTAGCAGTCATAAGGGTGTCATGAGACTTGTATTTTTTTAGGACGTTACCCTAGAGTAGACTATAAGTTTTATCTCCTTTTTTGATATACTTCGATCGCTTGTTTTTTTTGTGTGTGTATGTGTTTTAACGAAGCATAAAAAACGCCGTTAACAGAGAATCTCGTTTCCAAGGTTAAAGGAAACATAACAACTACCGAGTGTAAATCTTAGAAAGATTTAACGTACTTTAATAAACGTAATAAGAGATAAGCAATTTGTCTTCAGAACAAAGTAATATAATTATGAAAAAATATCTTAAATTAATAGTTTTGGTTTGCTTGTTGTCCATTGTGTAGAGCTAGATACACAATGGGCTATCTTTGCTGTGCCCAAAACTGGTATCGAAACCCGGTTTTTAGCTTTATAAGAATTCATACTTACCACTGAGTCATCAATGTGTTTGTAGGGGGGGGGGTAAGGTAAACGTCATCAAATTCTTTGTATTTTCAAAAATTTATATCAATAGATCGTTAATTCATGATTACAATTATCTCACTTTTGCTTTCTTTTTTGGACCCGAAAGTGGCCCATAGGTTAGCATGCCCGGATTATGAATTCGAGGGTTCAGAGTTCACGTTCCGTTGCTTCAAATGTTCGCACCGCAATTTTGGGCCACTGTGCGTTATAAAAGTGACGGTCAAGTTCCACTGTTCGGTTGGATAAGAGTAGCCTAAGTGTAGCGACGAATGCTGTTGATTTGTTGGTCTATCAGTTTAGAAAGAGGGAGCTACTGTTGTGCACAGATAACCTTTGTGTAGTTTTGCGCAAATATTCTAAACGAAAATAATATATATATTGACAATTTTCTAAAATTTTTGTTGGCAGTGTAAAAAGTAAAACAAAAATTCCTAACGCTGTTGGATTTTTTTCCCCTTTATTTCAAAATAATTTGTTATGTCACAAGATCAGGTATCTGAATTTTAAGTTCCAGTAAACACACTGATGTATACACAGCATGGAACAATAATTTTGCTGTGTTAAACACGTAGAAAAGGAATACACATAGCTATAAGAATTCAGATTGGTAACTGGTTCACCTTGAAAACGTAGTTGTTTTTAGACTGGAACGATCCGACTGAGGCGTTGAATAAAATAAATGTCTAAATAAAACGAAAATTTAGTATCCGTGCGGAAATTTGTCTTTGAATAGGTAACAACTTGAGTATGTAAAGAAAACTAACGCCTAGTTAGGATAAGTTATATATTTGTCGAGTTGGTGGGTCGTATATGATTATCAGTCATCACATCTTCTATTAATAGGTCAGATTTTGATCGTCAAGGACAAATATGACAGTGTCAACCCTTCAAATGAAAAAAATAAAAATAAACTGATAATAAAATAACATTTATGTTTATCTAAACGACCCTATTATGTTATTTTCTACTAAAGTGTATTTTCTCTTTTCTGTATTTTGTCATGTAACGTGACAGTTTTTGTGAGCTCTACTGATCTCGACTTTGCTAAATGTGCTGTTTGTTTGTTGGAAAGAAATACTAAATATCCGTCCTTCTCTCTAAAATCTTATTCTGTGTGAATTCGCGTTGTGTGTTTGTGAATTTGTTTGTCTGCAAACTCCTTCCACAGTGATGGATCCAGCAGGACCAAACTTGGCAGGTGGAATAGGAGTGGCTTTATCTGTATGTCACAGTCCCCTGAACTTCTTTATTTGGGAGTATTAAGGGAAGTTAAAACGTATTCGAAATGTCACACAGGCGTAATGGAAGTCTAGGAGTAGATTTATAGGGTCGTTGAATCCCAATCTGGCATCGGATTTTGTGTGCTTGTCCCCATTCAAAATCCCTGGGCACCATGTTTGGAACTATGTTCATACTCTCCATTCACAAGCCAGTGGGACTAAAACGTGGTACACGTGCTCAGGTACCACAGGTTGCTGGCCTACTGGATCCCCTCCCTTCTCTCCTGGAGTAGCTATAGAAGCACTTGGAGACAATGTAGGACTTGATCGGTACTTTAGCGAATACGTGAATCATAAGGGGGTCTTTGAACTTTGCAGCGGATTGAGGGTATTTTATGTAACTTATATAATAATTCACACTATGTGATTGTAAATTCTGTTTATCCGCGAGCTCCTTCTAGAGTTTTGGAGTTATCAGTATAGGAAATATGCAAAGTATTATAAAATTTAAAGCTGTTAATATCGTTGTGACATGACATTTTAAAACTTGTTTTAGTACTTGTATAAAGAAGCACATTATGCTAATTTATAGTTAGGCCAACAACGATTTATAAACAAAAAGAAAGTTTTATTGATGGTGGAACATACATGTTTCGACAGACCAATGTTCTGTCGAAACATCTAGTATGTTCCTTCATCAATAAAACTTTTCATTATGCTTATAAATCGTTCTTTGTCCATTTACTGTTAACCTGTTTCAATGTTAGTAATTTCTATAATGTAAGCAATTGTTGATAGTTTTTTTTCTTGCTGGTGTATACTTAACACATTAGAGTACTCAGACAAATTCATCCTCATAACGAGTGCAAATTACCCAAAAATAATTAAATATTTCGAAATTATGCAAACGATCATGTGTCTACGATCCTCGATGAACAACCGTAACACTGGGAAATACTTTATTTATTTTTAATTTTGAAGTAAATTACCCAAACTTTATCTAAATATTATGTACTAAGTGGGAGGAATAACTTTGAATTTTGTCAGAACTTCAACATGTCGTCTTTGTAATCAACTTCGTGTTTTTTATGGAGCTGGAACAAACAGTGCGATAAACGCGAAAGGTACAAACTTAAATGATGGCTTTGATGTTTCTCAGAAGAAAAATGGTAGCGTGTAGGAAATAACATTTTTGTTATTGAATTAAATTAGTCTCCATACATCTTAATTTGAAAAATGGTATATTTTAAACCTGAAATATTACCCAATAGTTCAGCCATTCCACATTTATGAATCATTACAACCATTTTATATGTAAACACTAATGTTGCCTCCTCTTTCACCAGAAATTAAATTGACAAGCACTGACCTAACAGGGATTTGTTTCTCTAACGATACACGGGCCCGGCATGGCTAGGTGGTTTGGGAGCTCGACTCGCAATTTGAGGGTCGCGGGTTCGAATCCCCGTCCTACCAGACATGCTAGCCCTTTCAGCCGTGGGGGCGTTATAAAGTGATGGTCAATCCCACTATTTGTTGGTAAGAGAGCAGCCCAAGAGTTGGCGGTGAGTGGTGAATTTTGAAACAAACCAACATAACGATACAATGCAAATATGCTCACGTCTATACGCAATTTCCAATACGAATTATATTGCAAGGTTTGTTTGTTTTTAATTATGCACAAAGCTACACAAGAGCTATCTGTGCTCTGCCCACCACGGGTATCGAAATCCGGTTTCTAACGTTGTAAGTCCGTAGACATACCGCTGAGCCACTGGGGGGCATATTGCAAGGAGTACCTGATGATGACAAAACCTTGTTGAAACGTTGTACATTTGCTGTCATGTTAAAGTTATATTAAAGTTTTTCTTCATTATCCATTTAAGCCGTCTCCAGCCATTATAAGGAGTTAAATAGTTTGGTTTTCATTGGTGTTTAGAGTTCATTTTCTTAGAATTCGTTTGTATTTCGTAAAATTACTGTTTTCGTTGCTAAAATATGTATTCTTATCTTTCTAGAAATATCGCAATAGTATAAATTAAGTATTTGTATAAGAAATCCGTACTGATGTTCATAAAAATTAGATTAATTTCAAATTACATTCAATCTTTTATATAGTTCTAACTTATTAATGCCTTCTAAGTAAAGGAATCGCCAGATTATAAGCACTGGGCTTTGTGTCACAAAACGGTTGACTTTATCTAAAATCCCATCTAGTCGTTGAAGTTTAAAGAAAACAACAGCGAGACTTGTTGTTGTTTTTAGATTTTTTGTATTTATAAGTTAACGTTGTAATAGTATTGTACCTTTCCTAGATTTACAATGACCATTTCTTAAAGGAAAACAACAGCGAGACTTGTTGTTGTTTTTAGATTTTTTTGTATTTATAAGTTAACGTTGTAATAGTATTGTACCTTTCCTAGATTTACAATGACCATTTCTTAAAGGAAAAGAACAGCGAGACTTGTTGTTGTTTTTAGATTTTGAGCTTTATGTTATAAAAAAAATTGTAATCGGCTTATCAAATTGATTTTTATTTCACTAAATTTATTTATACGTAAATACATACCTAATATATTACGGATTTACAGATTACCTTTACAAATTTAATTATAAAATATATTTATTTATAAAATGCCCAGTACTCTGAATTGGGTTTTGTTTCCAAAGTGTCATTTATTTATAAAATGCCCAGTACTCTGAATTGGTTTTGTTTCCAAAGTGTCATTTATTTATAAAATGCCCAGTACTCTGAATTGGGTTTTGTTTCCAAAGTGTCATTTATTTATAAAATGCCCAGTACTCTGAATTGGGTTTTGTTTCCAAAATGTCATTTATTAATAAAATGCCCAGTACTCTGAATTGAGTTTTGTTCCCAAAATGTCATTTATTAATAAAATGCCCAGTACTCTGAATTGAGTTTTGTTCCCAAAATGTCATTAGATTTTATCTAGAAAAGTTTCTAACTTCGAAAAGTTTAAAGGTATGTAGTCAATTTACGTGAAAAGCATCGAAATATATACAGGAAATATCCTTTCTATAGAGTATATAGCTCGGAAAAATAAGCTTTTTTGACAGGATTTTCAACTTTACGTTGCTGATCATAACGAGAAACGCCCCCAAGTGGCACAGCGGTATGTCTACGGACTTACATCGCTAAAATCCGGGTTTCGATACCCGTGGTGGGCAGAGCACAGATAGCCCATTGTGTAGCTTTGTGCTTAATTACAAACAAACAATAACGAGACACTTTAGTAACAGTTTTGTAGTGATTAATGAAACTACTTGTCACGGCTATAATTTCATAGCGTTTCCAAATGAAAATTAATAGAAACTTAAAAACGTAACGCGTTTTGTTATGTTTATGATCCTATTGTTGTTCTTTGCATTTCGTGCAAGACAACTCAGGAACTATCAACGCTAGCCGCTTCTAATTTTGACCTGATAGCTAGTCAGCGCCCCCCATCGTCAATTTCTGAAATAAGCAATATTTCAATGATGATTGAAGTTGTTTAGTAAGTGACATGTAAAATTATTTTAAGTTAATAATTTTGGACGGTATTAGAATGAGAGATCTACTTAAGTTCCTTTTGGATGAATCCATTCAATAATATCTCCCAACAAACGATAAACGATCTTAAATCAAAGACGACTTATAACGATAAAGTCAGGGGTTCGAGTCCCCACTGTAGACTCAGCAGATAATCTGATGTGGCTTTGCTCTATTACAAACAAATTTAAAAATAATAAAAAAAAACACATAAAATATGAATACAAACAATACTTCATTAGTTGTGCTAACCACTTAGGCCACGCCGTTATTTAATATAAGCACGAAGTGGACCCTCCCCCCTTTCGATAGTGAAGAAGAAGAAAACAAATTGGTAATTTAAGTGTTTATCACATTTGATCAGCATGGGGTGATAACGTTTCACACCCACAGATTTTTCCCTATATCACATTTGATCAGCATGGGGTGATAACGTTTCACACACAGAGATCTTTCCTTGTATCACATTTGATCAGCATGGGGGGATAACGTTTCACACCCACATATTTTTCCCTATATCACATTTGATCAGCATGGGGTGATAACGTTTCACACACAGAGATCTTTCCTTGTATCACATTTGATCAGTATGGGGTGATAACGTTTCACACCCACAGATTTTTCCCTATATCACATTTGATCAGCATGGGGAGATAACGTTTCACACCCACAGATTTTTCCCTATATCACATTTGATCAGCATGGGGTGATAACGTTTCACACACAGAGATCTTTCCCTATATCACATTTGATCAGCATGGGGGGATAACGTTTCACACACACACATATCTTTCCTTATCTGTCAGAAAATGTTTGGATTTAGTTTTATCATAAATGAGAAATCAACTGATTGGCTACAATCAATAAAATAGTCCTTCTACTTTGTCTGTACTTTGAAGTTAGCTACTTTATATTGTACTAAACAGCAATACGACAGAAGATAAATTGTTTTCAGGCTACAGTTTTTTTTTTTTGGTTTTTTTCCAATGCCGATAACGATTTCTGAGAAAAACATGAATATTCCGGAGGGAGGAAGAGCAAAGAAATCCATCCGTATATCTTCAGATAAGTCATTTTCCATTAAATACGTTTATATTGGAGCTAAAAACGAGAATAATACTAATTTCTTCCAACAGGGTTCGAGCCAAAACCTTCTTCATCCAAAATAGTTTTAAAATAACGAACTCAATCTCTTTCGAATTCGATGACGAGGAACCCACTTTGAGACTAATAATGGCTGGAGACGGCTTGAATGGGTAATGAAGAAAAACTTTAATA
>NW_013669798.1:7202-13762 GCF_000517525.1 Limulus polyphemus
TATTAAAGTTTTTCTTCATTACCCATTCAAGCCGTCTCCAGCCATTATGAACTCAATCTCTGTATATTACATTTTCTTTAACCCAACTAATGCAGTATCTATTAACAAGGTTAATAGATACTGTTATCGTTTACGTTATCGTATACGTTATCGTTTTAAAATGCTGAAGAATAATCAATACATTATCTCTTACTCAGTGCACGATGCTCCAGTTTATTCATGGTTTGCATCTCGTTTCGCACCTTGGCACTGTTCACTAATTACCTTCCCTGTAGTTTATCAATTCAAAATTATGGACGGCTAGGGTTACTCATTGACTCTTGCTCATTTTCAGGGAAAATACAGGCTTCGTCACACCAACTTACAACATCTCCGTATATATACATATTCTAGAGGCTGACTAGTACGATAATAGTATAATTTATAAATGTCCAAACAATGAAGAAAAACATCACAAATTCTCGGGAGACCCTCAGCTTCCTTTGTTTTTGCTTACGTTTACATTATACATTCGGCTTTAGTTTTCGACAAGTGTATTAGTTAGATACGTGTCTTTCCAGGTTTATTTTTTTATGTTGTTGTCTTTTGACACACGTACAATTCTACTGTAAGTTTATAATTCTTTATGCAAATCGGGTGAAAGCAGAAGTGTAAAAGATAGTGTAAGAAGGGTAAAAGACTGAAACATGTTTGTCAACTTTACATTTTATCAATACACATCTTTGAACAATATAAGATAAGTGGATTTGAGATCAGAATGCTTGTCAACGTATAGATACTTGAAAAATCATTGAACAGAAAATATTATTCCGTCGTTTTTGTGCCCTTTTTTTCTCTTTTCTTAAATGAAACCTCGGATTGCTTATCATAACTGATAATTTACTCGTGCTTTAGATAAGTAAATGGCTTACTGATCCTCTATTTTTTTTTTCAAAACAACTGCTTCGTGAACATTTATTTGGTACATTTGAGAAAATCTTAATACAAATTAAATCAATATTTTAAACTATCGAATAGCTTTTAACTTGAATTGTAATAGATTTATTTCAAACTATAATGACAATTTTTTTTGTAAGTAAAAATCTGTCAATTTTTGTTGTAACCGTGAAGCTGAACATGGGGTATCCGCACTTTGCCCACCGAAGGTATCGAACGCCGAATTTTAGCATTATAAGTTCTCAAGCATATCGGGGAGCCATTGGGGAGAAGATGGAATAATAGTACGGCTAAGTAAATCATTTTTTTACTGTTATTTAAAACTGAATTTTACATTTTCGTCGATTAACAAATGTTAACAAGAGCAAAAAAAAAATATAAATGAATTGTGCCTTATACAACTATAACCAATACTTTTTCATATTCGCGTATTAACACGCTAGGTGCTGTCAAAGTAAAAATCTTTATGCACACGAAAAAAAAAAAGGATTTTATTTAGTCCTTATCTTCCTAGTTTCATTGCAGCTGGTAAAATCGCTCGTTGCTTAGCAAATTAAATCTTGTTAGGACCAAAGATCTTGTAAACGTGATGCAGTCTCTTGGAAAATTGAAACATATTGGAGCGAAATAAGAAAAAAGAAATTATCTGGAAGTACAAATGAATACCTTGTTTCAAGTTCAAATCTATTTACCTACTTCTAAGACTTCAAATTCAATTTACTTACTGGTCATCACTAATCCAAAACAATTCACGTCAAACCACACTCGGTATGATATGATAATATGAACTCCAAAACACCGAATCTTCAGTCATTCGTCTTTCATCAAAGAGAACGTGGAAGCGATAACTGAACTAAATTAATTACCTCGGTATTCCCCTCGTGAAGCTGATTTATAAACCAATTCAAAAAAGTATTTTTTCAAATAATAAACAATAAAATTATATTAACTATTTTGATTGGTCGCTTGTATTAGAGCAATGTCACACATTGGGCCTTCTGTTATGTCCACCAAGGGGGAATCGAGCCCCGGATTTTAGGGTTGTAAGTCCGTAAACTTACCGTTGTTCCACCTGGAGACAACTATTTTGATAATCAGTTTTCTTGTATGCCAAATTAATAGAATCATCGAACATTTCATATTGCAGTCAAATTTAAAACAGCAACTTTAAAGAAGCAAAATGTTTAAGTATTTTATCCAAGTAAATAAAAACCACTTATTTGGTTTTATTTTGCGTTTGATGACGTAACTACTATGAAATGAATATTTATGTCGCCCCATATTTTTCTTCAAACAACAGCATTTTTATTATGCTACTGCTTATTACACTTTTAATTCCTAGAGCTACGTATGCTAAATATAGCCTCATAACAGTGTGAGTGTGTTTCCATTTTGCATACAGAATATCGTTTTAACTTCTTGGTGTTTTAAAAGACAGCAGCAAGTTAATGAGGAAAATGAAACGGTCTGTGAAAACAGAGAGCCCCTTTAATAGTCGAGTCACTCATCGGAATACAAAATAATCCGAATAAGCTATCACAAAATCCAAGCAAAGAATACAAGTTTGAAATCTCGTAAATATTTAGTTCTGCTATGGCATACGTGAAACAAGCGCGATTGTTCTTAGAATAACAGCCATTAAAAAAAGATGGATTTTTTTTTTAGATTAAATCACTTCATGATCATCATTACACTTCAGATTAAATGAGAAAAACTGAAATTGAAATTTCACGGCTGAGTGACATCATACGCACACGTGGGGCTAACTGCCAGGTTGGAGACTACTAGGATTGAGGATGACCGTTCTTAATTTTGAACTACTGATCAGAGAGAGAAGAGAGCATATCTGACACCCAAAGGGCTTCGTTTTGCTCCTTGAACCGAAAAGCGGGATTACTTTTTTACAGTTATAACGGCTTCACAGCTGTAAGACATCACGTGTCAGGCTCAGGGTCCTTCGATCTGTAGGCAGACCTACACACTAAACACGGGGTTACTCTCGGCCTGGAATGAGTAAATTAGAACAGTTTCGTTTAAAAAAAATAAATAAAACCTGTTTCTGTTATTGAAAGCAGGTTAATGTACACTGGTTAAACTTTTCAAAATTCCTTTTCAAACTTACCGGAAATAAAATACAAAGACCAATCAGACGGTTTGTCTTACTCTTAGCTTAACTTGGGTATATCTATGTTTTACATGGAACTTACGTTTCTAAGGTATATACAAATATAGAGAATGGTGCATAGCAACAACCACACGTATCTTAAAATTATGTTTCATACAATCACGAATTTCACGTGGTCATGGAAGTTTCTTCTTATTACGATATTCGTGTACATGTCATGGTTGTCGATTATGTTTTACTGAGATTCTAATAACCTTTGAAAGTTTTAGTTTTTGACAGATTACTGTCAAAAGCGGACTGCACTCGTTATTTGTTTTTAACACGATGGAATATAAATTTTTATAAATTAATTCTTGTTAATGCCGCCAGGGGTTGTATTTTGTATTTATGGCAGCCGATCATCAGCACCCTACCACCACTCGTCATGCACGCTAATGGGGTTGTCTGTCACTCTTATAACGCACCCACAGTTTTAAGAGTGGAGGAATATTTTGTGGTATCGTACGGATTCTAGAGCTCTAACCAAAGGGCCAACCCGCGGTCAAACACCGCTTGGACTACTAACCTACGAAACACACGTAGTAAACTTCTATTACTCCATTTATGTACCGGAAGAAACCTATATTATCAACTATCAAACTGGTTTAGTGCTATTTCTTGATAACCTAAAGGTTTATTATCTTAAATAATAAAGCTCTGATTACGAAGTATTCTAGAAGAACTGTTTACCGGGCCACATTAAGAATAATTCTCTTTTCATGATAAAAGAATATAACAACAATACATTTTTTTTTGTGGTTTAATGAGTTTAAGGCTACAGCCGATTTAATTACGATTATTGTATCAATGCTCCGGCATTGGTACTATTTTATAATAATTAGAACGCTATATGATACTAGCTGAGGGTACTCGTTAAGGAAGCAAAAATTATATAAAGGACAATGTTAGATAATGTTCCCTTTCCTTATTTTTTTTTTTGTTAAATTCCTAGTAACCTCATTAGATGCCAATTGCACACCTTATATTGTGGAAAGTAACAATTGGCTCATTTAGCTGATGAAGTATTTGTGTCTTTAAATTCAAAGACAAAATACAATACAAAAAGTGGAAAAGTGTAGTGTTTTAGGGGTTCTTATATTCCCCTTCTCGAGCAAAAATATTAAAATAATCCATGCACACATAACAGCCATAGAGGCCGATCCTGGTTCAATGGTTAGCGTGCCGAAATATAGATCTGTAGGACCATGTTCGCGTCCCGTCACCGTTATAAGGGTGACAGTCATATCCCACTATACGGTCAGACGAAAGTAGCTGAAGAATTATCAGTGGGTATTGTTGACCTGTTATCTTCTTCCTAGTCTATCATTTCCAAATTGGGGACGGCTAGCGCGGAAACAAACAGAACAACCTTTAATTTGACCGGTATGACGTAATGGTTTAGCGTGCTCGGACTGTGTACAATAGGGTACATGGATGGTTCGCAAGCCTGTAGTTATTGGTCGTGTGTGCGTTATATAAATAACAGTCTAATTCAACTATACGGCCAGACAAGAATAGCCTAAGATTTTACGATAGGTAAAGTCGACTAGCGTCCCTCTAGTCTATCACTTCTAAATTAGGGACGGCTTACAAAGATAGCTGTCGAGTAACTTTGCTCCAAATCTAGGAAAAAAACAAGTCAAATAAATAAGCAAACACTGCGTGTGTTGAGCTTTATTAGGCCTCATATAAAACTATTAAAGTTATGGATATAATACTTTCAGATTATATTACTCAATGCAAATATTACATTTCAGAGGCTGCAGTTCCTTATAAAGAACTCTAATTAAATCATTTCACGTACGAGTAAGTTAAATGAGTGATAAAAAGGACGTGTTACTCTTTCATTTACCAGTTAAGACTAATTTTACTTTGTTAACTTGGTCTTTTTTACAAGGATGAATTCTGATTGGTTGTAATTCTATATATATATATATATATATAATCAACTTGTAATTGAGCTCTTAACAGGAAATATCTCATTTCGATTGATCTAATTTTTTTACGCATTTTTATAGATATCTACTTTAAGCCTAATGAATATTGACGTTATTCAATTCTTAAATCAGCAAGTTCATTCACTTCTGTGTCGCCGTCTGTCGTCAAAGAAACAGAAACAAATCTAACACGAACAAAAAAGTTCGCGTGTTTACTAACTCAGAATAATTGTTACGTTCAAACGAATGGTCCTTTTTCTCTGATACTAACACGTACCTATACAAAATATATAAAAAATTACTACTTCGGATATATATATATAATTAAGTAAATATTTTACTCAGTTGTTGAAATATATTTGCTGTTGCTATTTTACTATAAACGAACAATATAATGAGTATAGTTTAAAAGTATACTGTATATTATCTGTAATTAACACAGCTCTTGGTTGTTTTCTGAAAGGTATTACAATAATATATCTAAAACTCAAAACACTGATATTTATCTGGAGAAATATTGAATTACGTAAAGCTTTTAGTCTTGTAACTATCATTTGGTTAAACCAACACGTGGTGGAATTATGAATTATTCACTTGGGCATGTAAAAACGTATACGATCGGTTTGTTACAACGGCTAAACACGAGGCTTCAAAACGCAGCTTGCAACGTCACATTTGGTTAATGGCTACATCTCCGGATACTGAGTTAAAATTCATCCAAAAACAAAACAAAATAAAAACTGATTATACCACGTTAAAGTGGGGAAACAAGGGGATACTTTTTCATCCTCGTGTCTAGCAGCTGCCGTTTTTTGTTTTTTTTACGTACAAAGCATAACTATTTCATAAATAAAACGTACACAAAAAATAGGATCTTTACAATCTGGAATATGAGCCAAATAATGTTAACGAATGAAGATCAAATAATGTAGAAAATGTAATTTGTAGTCAAGTAATTATAATGAAAAGACAGTCCAATATGTTCAAACTTTCATCTTTGTTTGAAAAAAAAAATGGTCGAATTGTCTTTAAGTTTAAAACAAAAATTATTCCCCATTGGAACTTTTATACTCTGAATGTTTGCTTCTCCTCACCTAATATGGCCAGGTCGTTAGGGCGCTGGCATGGCAGGTGGTCAGTGCGCTCGAAACGCAATCTGAAGGTCGCGGGTTCGAATCCCCGTCCCACCAAACATGCTCGCCCTTTCAGCCGTGGGGGCTTTATAATGTGACGGCCAATCACACTATTCGTTGGTAAAAGAGTAGCCCAAAAGTAGGCGATGGGTGGTGATGACTAGCTGCTTTCCCTCTAGTCTTACACTGCTAAATTAGGGACGGCTAGCGCAGATAGCCCTCGTGGAGCTTTGCGCGAATTTCAAAACAAACAATGAGCTATCAGGTTTCATGATTCATAACATTACTCTCTATGGGCACAGTTGTATTGTGACACAGGAAATTATGATTGAAATTTGTTGGTTGCAGGGCAAGGGTTGGCCCTTAGGTAAAGTTTTAGATATGGCAAGC
>NW_013669798.1:14710-17274 GCF_000517525.1 Limulus polyphemus
TTGTAGAAGGTTACCACTAATGAGTATTGTAGAAGGTTACCACTAATGAGTATTGTAGAAGGTTACCACTAATGAGTATTGTAGAAAGTTACCACTAATGAATACACTTTAATTGACAATTTTGAGTTTACTTATGAAATACAACAGTGGCCAATGATAAAGAGAACCACCGAATAAAAGAAAGCTTACTTATTTACAAGCTGGAGTCTGAGGTAAATGTTGTTGGACCAAGCAGTAAATTACTTTTATTGCTATAACAAAAAAGCTGAAACGTTTTCAAACCAGCTTATTTGATGGACATATTTAATTTAATGAATTTAGATTACGTAGAGACAATAATATCTGACATATCTGTTCAGTAGTAAATTGATGTTTTTATTTAAAAAACTAACAACAATGCTGTTCATAATTCTAATATTATAGACAAGTATAAACTTTAATACACTTTCAGGAACTGTACAGGTAAGTGGAAATTTGATTCATAAGAAGTCTTCGCATGCTAATACAAGTGATTTGTTTTTTGAATAGCTTGTTAAATGTTAGCTTCCAGATTACTGTTAGATACCAGTTAACTACTCATTATAAAAACCTAGATACATACTTAAAGTCCAGACGGGCGTTACTCTTTAATAATCGTGATAACATACGAACACGTCACGAAAAAAAACAACAACAAAAAAACGTTAAAAGCTAAAGTCTTTATTATCGTATGTCCAAATCACGACAGATAGGAGTAGGTAGCAAGGTTTTTTTCTTAAGCCGAACTTTTTCAAACTGCATTTGTTATAGTGGTGGTTATGACGAGAATAAAACAAATTAAATTCTCCTATGTTCTAAATTTCGACTCGCAGAAGATCGAAAAGTACTAAAAGCTTTAGTCGTAGAAGTCTCAACAAAAGTTTTTCTTGAAATCCTGATGAATTACAAATGTAAATTGAAGTAGAAAGAGTGGCGTCAAGGATGTCGAGGAATAATCGAAACTCTTGTTCATTTCTTAGAGATCTTGTGACAAGTAACTCGTATCTTTTTTTCTTCAGTAAATCGAGATTTTTCATTTAGAAAGGGAAATATTTATTATGTTTCCACTGAGAGACATACTGTTTCCTCTTCATCCGAAAAACTTTTCAATCCTTCATTTGTCAGCGGATTGGCTTGAAAGTTGGTAGGGTTATACTTTTGTCCAATATTCCCATATGTCTTTTTTATTTAGACCCTTTAAAGGATTTTATGGGGTCAAAAATCAAACAACCCCAAAAATGTATATTTTGGGCTCCTATGCGGTCATAGTTACATCAATAAAGATGAAAATTGACACAAATGTAAATTTCCATGCGCCCAAAACACTCGCATAAAAAAAGTTGGATTTGCCTTTTTTGAGTCTTTTTGGGAGAAGAGGCAGAGTTCAGCAAAGAGCATAATTTTTGGGGTTTTGCCTAATTGCTCGGCCATATTTTGATCAATTTGCATGGTATTTGGTACAAAGATACAGGCCACCACACATTTTCAAACAAAAATGGTGGACATGTCCATTTTTAGTAATTATAGGGGATTCAAGATGCCACATAAGACATGATTTTAGTTTTTTTTAACAATTATTCCGCCGTATTTCCATCACTTTACACGGGTTCTCGTACAAAGATATTTGTTTTTACGGGTCCTATACATATACATACAAAACGTGGGATATTCCCACTTTTGGTCATTTTAGAGGAGTCAAAAGGTTAAATAAACCCATAATTTTGTGGATTTTGATAAATTACTTAGCCATATTTCAAACAATTTACTTGGGATTTAGTGCAAAGATACTCTTTGCGGGTCCCAAAAAGAGATATAGACAATTGGAATTTTCGTCTTTTGCTCAATTTTTCAACGAGGAAAGCACAATTTCGGGTTTTCTTGAACTATTTATGTGTATGTCAACCAATTTACATGGGATTTGGTACAAAGATACCTTCTTGCAGGCCCCAAAAGCAGTAATAAAGACAGGTTTCGATTTTTCTGGTGTCAAAGTTGGCCAGGATAGGATTGAGTAGCGGGACACGTTGCGAATGTTGGTCTCTTTAATTCAATAAGTTTCCACAATGTTTCGGTTAAGCGAGATTATAACAAGTTGTAGTGTTAGCTAGACAAAACAGCTGGTTTAGACATATGTTCTGAATAATCGACATACATTTTTTTGACACGTACGGGAAACAGATATTAGGCCTAAGTATTCGTGCACGTTTTTTTTTAACGTTCAAAGTCAAAATACGTGTTGCTTGCAAAACGTAGATAATAACCTGGTGGTCGTCTTCAAAAGGTATCTTTTCTATTAACAATTCGGATTTGCTACGTATTAATGAATATATTTAGTTCATAGAGATTGTAAAGTACACTAAGTCAAATAATGAATAAGGAACTACATATTGGTAGATAATATATTTATTGCTGTGGGATAGTAAGAGCTAAACATAATTCCACACACACACACATACATATATATATATACTGTAATTTAACATTACCTGTCACAAAGACGGCAAACAAAAATATATATAAAGTCTGTGTTAGGCTTACTAAGATCT
>NW_013669798.1:17889-19425 GCF_000517525.1 Limulus polyphemus
AAAATAAAATATTATTATGGTGTTTACGCCTTTTTACAAACCGGCGAAGAATTATTACTATTATACTTGTCATAAGACATTAGTATTAGGCCTATTACATTTTTAAACACTACATTCTTAATTTAGTCCCACGGCTGAAAGGGCGAGCATGGTTGCTTGATTCTCATTCTGCAGGTTTCGGATTCAATCGAACAATGTTTTTAAAGTATTAAATTGGCATGGCCTGGTGGTTATGGCGCTTAATTCTCATTCTGCAGGTTTCGGATTCAATCGAACAATGTTTTTAAAGTATTAAATTGGCATGGCCTGGTGGTTATGGCGCTTAATTCTCATTCTGCGGGTTTCGGATTCAATCGAACAATGTTTTTAAAGTATTAAATTGGCATGGCCTGGTGGTTAAGGCACTTGATTCTCAATCTGCAGGTTACAGGTTCGAATCCCATCATTGAACGTGCTCGCCCTTTTAACCATGAGAGAGTGTAACGTGATGATCAATCTAACTATTCTTTAGTGAAAACAAAAGAGTACCTCAAGAGTTAACTGTGATTGGTGTTGGCTATACTTCCATCTCTCTAGTCTGTCATTTCCAAATTAGAAGCAGCTATCGTAAATAGCCCTCGAGGAGCGAAATTCGACAAACAATCTTTAAATATTACAATTATGTTTCAAATTATTGTGAATATTATGAACATTAAAATTTTTTCTGTATATTTTCTGAAAATATTTTTTTAATATTTGTAGTGTAAATGTTTGTAATTAAGCTCAAAGCTACACAATGGGCTATCTATGATCTGCCCACCACGGGTATCAAAACCCAGGTTTCTAGCGTTGTAAGTCCGCAGACATACCGCTGTGCCACTGGGGGGCGTAGTGTAAATGTGTTTCGGGCGCGTAATTTCAATTTAAAACGATTAAAATCTTGCATCCAATTGTTAGATATTACCATGTAGGCCTACTTTTGGTGGAGTGATAACATACAATAAAATATCATTACAATGACACGCAAAAACTTACTTATACCTGGACTCGAACCTATAATCTTAAGCCCATTGCAAGTGTGATAAAAGGAGTTATTTATGTCATAAATAGTTGACATAATTAATGCCGATGAAGTCAATCATTAGTTGGAAATGTGCAAATCAAGGGATTCAGTAATGACCTAAAACACGAAAGTTGGCTGGAGAAAATATTTACAACTATATAAATGATATTTACTGGTATAATTTATTGAATAAACTTAATGTACCAAACAGACGTGTAAAAGTACATTTACGTAGTAGATGTAAACATATCAACATGGCATTAGCATTCTGAACATCTGCTTTTAAAAACAGCAAGCGTATGAGACAGGTGTCGTCTATTGTTATCAGTATACCCGAAAAACATTGTGTAAGGTGCATTTGTTTTTAGGAAATGAATTCACAGAGCAATGGAAAAAGTGTTTTGCAGAAATTATAGTCTCGATGTTATATGACAAATATAGCTATTTTTGGACAAGATGTACTAACATTAGTCGTAAGTATATAGTGTAACATA
>NW_013669798.1:20185-22041 GCF_000517525.1 Limulus polyphemus
TGTCTGAGAATTGTTGAAGGTTCTGAAAAAGAAGGTTCATTTCGTTCAATATTCTGTTAGCCAGAGTTTGTCTGAGAATTGTTGAAGGTTCTGAAAAAGAAGGTTCATTTCGTTCAATATTCTGTTAGCCAGAGTTTGTCTGAGAATTGTTGAAGGTTCTGAAAAAGAAGGTTCATTTCGTTCAATATTCTGTTAACCAGAGTTTGTCTGAGAATTGTTGAAGGTTCTGAAAAAGAAGGTTCATTTCGAGTTATGACGTCTGAAATTCGTGACATTCAGGTTATTTCTAAATAGTATTCATTGAACACTAAACCAGCCCCTACGACTGAAAGGGGCGAGCATGTTTGGTGTGACGGGGATTCGAACCCACGATCCGCAGATTGCGAGTCGAGCACCCTAACCACTTGGCCATGCCGGGCCAAATAATAAAGAATTCTTACGAAAAAAAAAAGAAGAGGGTCGTGTGTTCGAATCTCCGTCACACCAAACATGCTCGCCCTTTCAGCCGTGGGGGCGTTATAATGTGACGGTCAATCGCACTATTCGTTGGTAAAGGAGTAGCCCAAGAGTTGGCGGTGGGTGGTGATGACTAGCTGCCTTCCCTCTAGTCTTACACTGCTAAATTAGGGACGGCTAGCGCAGATAGCCCTCGTGTAGCTTTGTGTGAAACTCAAAAACAAACAAACAAACGAAAAAAAGAAAAGAAAAAAAGGATTGTACTGATAAACAGCATGCTTTATGTAACGTCGGTGTTTGAATCTGCTGTAGAAAATAGCGAAATTAGAAATAAGCTTCTCTTAACGTAAATCTGACATAATCTGGAACTTGAAGCGAACAAAATGTCAATATGACAGTACTGTTATACTTTTCGCTAGAATGGTGCCCGGTTTTAGTTATTTTGGTGACACTTTTTAACTACAACTTTTCATTTTAGTCTTAACCCTCCTTGCCTTTACTTTTTCTGCTTGAAGTGTCTTTAGTTATTATGGATGTTAGTGTACCGGGGTCCCTACTTTTCCATATTTCCAAATGTTCTTTGGATATACTCGGCTTATATAAAGAAAAAAATATTAAACCGAATAAGGAAACTAAAAACTGATAATTTCTTTTCAAAACGCCACGTAACCACAGACTACGAAATCTACGCATTCGTTCATTAGCTTTACACGTATGACTACATACATAATTGGTCACATAGAAACTCGTATGGAGACAAACAAATACTGGGATGTTTGATCCGGTTTGTTTAAAGTGCAAAAAGAGAAAATAAGAAAAGATGCGACTGATAATTTTATCAGTACGGGCTACATTATTTACGCCCACTGTTAGTTTAAAACAGGGTATTAAGACTGAGCTTAAGTAATTCTTCTACGGTACAATATACTAAGCTTGAACGTGGAGGATGTTTAAGAAAAAAAAAAGATGGATATACACCCATTATATCCTGCGAAGATAAACTTTCATTACGAGTACACGTAGGTAGAGTTTCATAATCTTGACAGGTAATTGAACGGTGTTCTATTTTACTGTGTAGCTTGGTATCCATATTTACGTGTAAAGGTTCCTGTTATTGAACAAGCTATGTCGTTCTCATCACATTATAATCGG
This sequence comes from Limulus polyphemus, assembly GCF_000517525.1. Classification (NCBI taxonomy): domain Eukaryota; kingdom Metazoa; phylum Arthropoda; class Merostomata; order Xiphosura; family Limulidae; genus Limulus; species Limulus polyphemus. Next base: position 21,794 of record NW_013669798.1, read on the forward strand.
AGAATAGAAAAGAAAAGAAAAAAACATTAGGCTGATCAAATGTCAATGATGCACTATATAATATTATGTATCAAATGTCAATGATGCACTATATAATATTATGTATCAAATGTCAATGATGCATTATATAATATTATGTATCAAATGTCAATGATGCACTATATAATATTATGTATCAAATGTCAATGATGCACTATATAATATTATGTATCAAATGCCAATGATGCACTATATAATATTATATAGTG
>NW_013669798.1:22484-26627 GCF_000517525.1 Limulus polyphemus
TATGTACAGAATGTGTGATATATAATACACGTGTATTTATGTACGTACAGAATATGTGATATATAATACACGTGTATTTATGTACGTACAGAATATGTGATATATTATACACGTGTGTATATGTATGTACAGAGTATATGGTCTATAATAAACGTGTGTTTATGTATATACAGAATATGTGGCATATAATACACGTGTGATTATGTGTGTACAGAGTATGTGGTCTATAATACACGTGTGTATATGTATGTACAGAATGTGTGATATATAATACACGTGTATTTATGTACGTACAGAATATGTGATATATAATACATGTGTGTGTGTGTATGTATGTACAGAGTATGTGGTTTATACTACACGTGTGTTTATGTATATACAAAATATGTCATCTATAATACACGTGTATTATGTGTACTTACAGAATATGTGATATATAATACACGCGTGTTTATGTATGTACAGAGTATGTGGTCTATAATACACGTGTGTTTATGTATATACAGAATACGTGGTCTATAATATACGTGTGTATGTATATACAGAATACGTGGTCTATAATATACGTGTGTATGTGTACGGACAGAATATGTGATATATAATACACCTGTATGTGTACGGACAGAATATGTGATATATAATACACGTGTGTATGTGCACGGACAGAACATGAGATATATATAAAACAACGAATGTGTATGTACAGAATTTGTGGTCTATAATACAAATGTTTGTATTTTTATACTGAATAACTTATCTACAATACACATTTACGTATTGAAATCTGCTTATCAGCCACATTCAACTTTCAAACATAAGATACTACAAGTACCAACCATCAATAGACTTAAAAGTACTTGATCATAGCTCAATAAAAGTTTGTTTCAAAGCTGCAAAAATTCTACAAAAAATACAAATCGTTGGACAATCTTAAAATTTATATATATTTATTTCAAACCCTAAATATATCCACAAGTTTGTAATTAAAATTGGTATAGCACCTAAAGTTAATCGCACAAGCCGTCTCTAGCTTTGGAGTAATAGGCAACCAGTCAACATCACCCATCCTCAACCCGTAGGCTATTCTAGTTAAATATAACGTACCCATGGCCTCAATGTGCGGAGCTCGAATCTCGAATCCACAGACCGGCAGGTTAACCACTGGACATCGCTTGGTTCATTTAATTATTAAAAGAGTAAAAAAGGCAAGAATGTAAACATTAAAATTCTGACACTAATGATAAATAAATAAATATTCTATTTTCAAACTCCGTAAAGAATATATTTCGTCCTCTGGTGGGACATGCAAATTTATGGACTTACAACACTAAAACCCTGGGTTCGATTCCTCGCGGTGGATACAGCAGATAGCTCACTGTGGTTTTGCTCTAAAACAAACAGATTTCTTTATTCGATTTTGCCACAGTATCTATATGAGAAGGCCCGGCATGGCCAGGTGGTTAGGGCGCTCGACTCGTAATCTGAGGGTCGCGGGTTCGAATCCCCGTCACACCAAACATGCCAACCTCCGCCTTTGCCTGGTCCCAAGTCCAGGATGAGAAAGGAGGAGGGTTGGGCGCGGGGCCAGCAACTCCACCCCGTAAAAACCAACCTGCTACAAGTAACTGCAACAACAACTTTCCGTTGGTGAGGTGTTGATACGGCCCTATGCTTCACTGGGTGTTTACAGGAATAATAAAAAAAACTATATGAGAAAAATAATTACATAATTGAATTTAGTTTTTCAAAGAACAAAGTGACCAAATCCTTTAAAGAGTTTTGATTTGTGAAAATAATGTAAGCCACGTAACGATGGTCCTACACGTTCAAGGCAGGTTAAATTTTAAACATAGAAGCTATAGCATCTCACACGTAAGAGGCGTTTAAGCGAAATGTTTACGTTTTGTTGCAGTTTGAATACACTGCTCTAAGCAATCAATGAATAATTAGAGTTTTCTATACCCTACCCGTGACAAGCTACTAATCAAAATATTCACTGACATCCGTGGACTTACGTTTTTTGTGCAAAGCAAGTGTCAGGTGTCCACTCCAAGGATTTCATATACACATGTATATTACAGGAGTCCAAGTCAGTAAGTGCTCGTTTGTTACTACAGACTTTGCAGCTTAAGAGATAACCAGAAAACGTTTGTTACCATGGCTTATGACCACTTTCAATACTGATATAAATCATATATCGATAAGGCAAGTTTAAATTGAGCGAACCAATGAGTTACTGCAGTAATACGGTTCACACTTCAATTACGATCGATTCTACTTTATTCACACTACAAAGCATTTTCGTATTTTGTTTTTCGTTGTTGTTGGTAAGCACAAAGCTACACACACGATGGGCTATCTTTGGTCTGCTCACAATGGGTATAAAATCCCGATTTTTAGTGTTATAAACTCGGGGAGTGGGGTGGTGGGGGAATGGATCCTACACCACATCATACGTGTTCCAGTTCACGTACAGTGAACGAGTTGGCGACATTAATAGATATAGAGTATTGTAACATTTTTATAATTTGAATATCACTCTAATTGTTTTACAAGTGTTATGAGTTGTTGAATCATCTTTAACTACGACCCCCCCCCCGTGGCACAGCGGTATGTCTGCGTACTTACAACGCTAGAAACCAGGTTTCGATACCCGTGGTGGGCAAAGTACAGATAGCCCATTGTGTAGCTTTGTGCTTAACGCCAAACAACAACAACAAGTTTAACTACGAAAATTTTTAAATGTTATGTACATCTTTATAGAATAAATTCCTTACTTGAATAACATGCCCTGTAATGCTACGATATGAATAATTATATCATTAAATTCTTTAGTTTCCGTGGATATTATAAACTCTAGAATGCCCTGTAATGCTACGATGTGAATAATTATATAATTAAATTCTTTAGTTTCCGCGGATATTGTAAACTCTAGAGGAGATTTTTTTTAATGCAACTCAAGAATTTATTGTACTGTAAGGAAGTATTCATACGTGAATGAATGCAAAGAAATGAGGACAGAGATCAAATTTATAAAGCAGATTCTGGAAAAGAAGTAAAATTGGGAACTGGAGAGATAGGAGAGAACACTTTATCCACCAGAGTAGTTTATATAACGATGTAATGCCTACCACTTTTGTATTTAGTAAACCATAAAATATTCGTTAATTTACTATTGATATAGTTCAGAGAATCAGAAGAAAAAGCTTCGAAATAACATATCATTCTCTGTATGTAAGGCGGGTTAATCCCCCACCAGGATGCTCCAAATTACACTGTATAAAACTAGGACCATTTAGAAATGTCTACTACAATTTGATTTTTTTTCTTCTATACAGCTATTATCTAGCTACGGGTTGTTTTGCTGTTGTTTTTAAATGCAAAGCTATGCCTCAGCGAGTATAGAAAGACGTTATTTTTATATTTTAAGCTGAACAACCGTACGTGACACGTGAGATAACTATATTATGTGCAAAAAAAAAATCCAGTGAAGGATTTTTTGTTTGTTTGTTTCAGAATTCTCGCGCAAAGCTACAGAAAGGCTTTCTGCGCATAGCTGTCACTGATTTTGAAGTGATAGACTAAAGAGAAGGCAGAGCTAGTCAACATTCTAACCGCCAGGCCTTGGAGTACTCTTGTCTGTCCGTACAGTGGAATTTGACTGTCAACCATAAAGTGCACCCACTCAAATTGTGATATGTGTTTTTGTTGTGTTTTTTGCGGGAACGAGTTGCGAACCATGAACCTAAAGGTTCACATATTGAGCACGCTAATTATTTGCCACATCCACTCTCCAGCAATGGAGAGAAAATATATACTGAACGATTTTTCTTTTACGACTTAGAATACATAAATAAGATGACACTGAACATTTATTTATTAAGTTATTTTGAAAAGTTCCCCAATCAAAATTCTGTATTATCAATGACGACTGAATATATTAATACAAGGATTGTTTGTTTGAAGTTAAGCAGAAAGCTACACAATGAGCTATCTGTGCTCTCCCCACTTCGGGTATGGAAACCCGGATTCTAGCGTTGTAAGTCCGCAGACATACCGCTGTGCCACTGGGGGTGGGCTTAATACGAGGCACAAAATAATTAATTATAATAGTATATGTTATTCGGAAAAACAAACAAACTC
>NW_013669798.1:27413-31138 GCF_000517525.1 Limulus polyphemus
AACTCCATGACTTTTCCCTTCAAGTTGAATAGAAATAAATGGCCCCGCGTTGATGCAATTTTAACTAAATAAATTGTGTAATACAGTCTAACGTTAATGTAGTTTTAACAAAATAAATGATGTAATTCAGCCCCGCGTTGATGCAATTTTAACTAAATAAATTGTGTAATACAGTCTCACGTTGATGTAATTTTAACAAAATAAATGATGTAATTCAGCCCCGCGTTGATGCAATTTTAACTAAATAAATTGTGTAATACAGTCTCACGTTGATGTAATTTTAACAAAATAAATGATGTAATACAGTCTCACGTTGATGCAAGTTTAACTAAATAAATTGTGTAATACAGTCTCACGTTGATGTAATTTTAACAAAATAAATGGTGTAATACAGTCTCACGTTGATGCAATTTTAACTAAATAAATAGTGTAATACAGTCTCACGTTCGTGCAATTTTAACTAAATAAATGGTGTAATACAGTCTCACGTTCATGCAAGTTTAACTAAATAAATGATGTAATACAGTTTCGTCCATCGGTGGGACAGTTGTAAGTCTTCGGACGTACAACACTAAAATACGGGGTTCGATTCCCCGCGATAAACACAGCAGGTACCCCATTGAGGGTTTGTTCTAAAACAATCGAACACTGGTGTTTGTTGTTGAGAAAATGCAACTAATGGGCATAAACATATGTAAAATATTATGATATATTAAAGCATAAACACATGTAAAATATTATGATATATTAAAGCATAAAAACATGTAAAATATTATGATATATATTAAAGCATAAACACATGTAAAATATTATGATATATTAAAGCATAAAAACATGTAAAATATTATGATATGTTAAAGCATAAACACATGTAAAATATTATGATATATTAAAGCATAAACACATGTAAAATATTATGATATATATTAAAGAAATACGACAAAATTATCTGGTAAGATGCAAGATCGTTTAACCACAGATTTTGTAAAAAATATAAAGATGTTTAAGAATAAAATTAGTGGACCTTATGAACAAAATACATTTCTCACCATCTAAAACCTTCTTTTCTTTTCGTGGAAGAAGCATATGAAGCTTTAACAAATAAACTATTAATTTTGCAGAAATGCCATTTCATACATGACTTGATCTTCAATCTGATAAAAATTAGAGTAAAAATCAATCCGTTTATTTCATGTACGAAATGCCTACTATTATGATTAAGTTACCTGTATATACCCTACAATAACTATATATATAGATCAGAAGTAGAATGATTTAAACATGAAACATATAGTAATAACTAATGGACTCGAAAGACGTAATGGTATAAATCAATTTTCCAGAAAACTGAAACCTACGATAATTGGTTTCCTTGAATCATCAACTGATTACTTTGGATACACCAGTCACACTGTGTATTTCAGGTTGGATACACCAGTCACACTATGTATTTCATGATGATTCAATGCAAACGAATCATCGTAGATTTAGCATTGGCCATCGTAGATTTAGCATGGGTTTCTTACTAGTTGGATACACCAGTCACACTATGTATTTCATGATGATTCAATGCAAACGAATCATCGTAGATTTAGCATTGGTTTCTTACTAATTGGATACACCAGTCACACTGTGTATTTCATGATGATTCAATGCAAACGAATCATCGTAGATTTAGCATTGGTTTCTTACTAATTCATTTGCATTGAATCATCAGATAAATAAGAAATCGTTGTTTTCTACAACAGAATGACAAGCGTAAATGTTACCAAATTTCTCAATACGGTCGCTATTGAAAATATTACATCTCTCTCTTATAACCGTTATATATAATATTTAAATATTAAGTAAACTTTCCATTTCTGTTATTTTTTCTCGTAGAACCACCATAGTTTTACTATAGAAATATTTTTCTTTTTTTAGTGTGTGTTGTTCAAGGTTCAACATCATCCTGATTTTCCAGAGTATACGCAGTGTGTAACCTTTGAGTTTCTATCGGATCCTTGGCAAGATCGAACTTATAACATCTTCTGCATTCTAGTCCTGTACGGGGTTCCTCTGATTATCATAATATACTGCTATTCCAAGATTCTGTGGGTGATTACTCGACGGTCCCGAGATAACGAAGGTAACGATTAGCATCTGATTTCCATGTTTATATTTTCAATGTTTGGCCAGATACATGCTTTTATAATACGTCATCATCATTATGTAATGTTCAGGTATGAGAACAAAAAACAATAGGTTTTGAGTCAATGACTAACACTTGTTTAAGTAGGAAATGGATGTACTCAAGAACCAAAGAATCAAACGAACTGTAAGCCTATTTGGATGTATATTGTTATATTTTTATTCCAACAATTACGTTTTTTTTTCTTCATAAAAACTAATAATTTTGTTCCTCTCGCTAGATGGCTACCTGCGTTGTGCTCAGCACGGGTATCGAAACCCGTTTTTAGAGTTATAAGCCTTCAGACTTATTGCTGAGACACCGGAGAGCTCACACTAGAAAAAAAAATTGGAATACCAAAAAAAACAAAAAAACTGAGATTATTTTTATTTGCCAATAATATAATTCACATAGGGACACATCAGAAATGTTAATAAGTCATAAGATTATTGAATTATTCCAAATACAAAACCATAAGAAGAGTAAAAAAATATAATAAACTAAAAACTACTAAATATATATTTAGTTAGTTTAACACAAAACATTCAGTGAACTTTGTTGGTGATGATTATATTTCGTGAGACATTGAAAAATCAGCATTATGAATTCTGTACGTGTCTAGCATGTGGCTAGTCTCTTCAAGTAGCGCTTTAACATGACTTTTTATGACTGTATGTAGACCTAAAATTGCTTGTCAATTGTTTAATTTAATGAGCCATCCAGTATAATGACAAAATACTATGCGGCCTTTTCTGTTCATTTGGAAGTTTCTGAACTTTTTTTCGTATGGCTTTTATAGGAAAAAAAATGCATATATATTCTTCGCTCAGAAGTGTTTTTACACAATTGTGTTAAGTTGTTAAGTTATTATAGCGTATAGTTAGGTTTAATAGAGATCCCCCCCATCAATGGCTTAGCGGTAAGTCTGCAGGCTTACAATGCTAAACATCTGGTTTCGATACCTGTGGTGGGCTGAACACAGATAGCCCATTGTGCTGATTTTTGCTTAACAACAAACAAACTAAATTAATAGAGATTCATCTCCAGTAAAACCTGTATTAAATTTGCAATAACATCTATTGTGGAACTGTTATTCGTGACATTAGTTTCCTCATCAATATATAATTGGGTATTTTTACTGCCTAACATCTCCATCATCTTTGTTCTAAGCACGATTCCCCCCCCCCTTTTTTTTATATGACTGAACTTTTATCGTATTGTGGCTTTAGGATAGTTATAGTGTTTGAAAGAAACTATAACGTTGTGTTTCCAAAACTTAGATTATAATTGAATATATGTTGTTGTTTTTCCTTCTCTCATTAGTTTGTAAAGAAAAAAATCAATTTCCTTTCTTTGAACTCTAGTTTTGAATTATCCAGGATTGATAAAACAAGTAAAAGCATTCAACATTTAAAAATGCATAATAATTAATTTATTCTATAAGTTAAAGTAAAATATACAATTAAAAACTCTACATGTTTAAGTTAAAGTAAAATATACAATTAAAAACTCTACATGTTTAAGTTAAAGTAAAATATACAATTAAAAACTCTAC
>NW_013669798.1:32138-44780 GCF_000517525.1 Limulus polyphemus
AAAACTCTACATGTTTCGGTAAAACAAATTCCACCATCTTCAGGTGACCAGAGATTTTCTGGTCTCCTGAAGAAGGTGAAAAATTTGTCACCGAAACACGTATAGTTTTTAATTGTATATTTTACTTTAACTTATAGAATAAGTTAATTATTATGCATTTTTAAATGTTGAATGCTTTTACTTATTTTATCAATCCTGGATACAATCTGAATACAAGAATGGTCATATAATATCCAGGAATATTGTAAACAAACAATAAGAAATCTGGAGATATCTTATTAATAACATTTTACTGTTACGCTTAATTAATATTTACTATGAATTATAGTCTCCATTTAAGTATTCTGTCATGAGTTATTCTGAACAGATGGCGCCCCAGTGGCACAGCTGTGTGTCTGCGGACTTACAAGGCTAGAATCCGGGTTTCGATACCCGTGGTGGGCAGAGCACAGATAGCTATTGTGTAGCTTTGTGCATAATTACAAACAAACAAATGTCTCAGAATTTCACTTTGTTCCAATAAGAACAAAGCTCAGTAGTTGGTTATTTAAGTCGATATTCTGTGATGTTGGTTTGAATATTTCAATTCATATGCATGAATATAAACATTACATTTATATGTTGATTTAGTTTCGTTTGTGTTTGTGTGTAGGGGGGTAGGCATTTTATAATGCTCTACTTGTTTTAACTTTCACTGTATTGTTATTTAATGATAACATAAATGTAGAAAAATATTATTATCAAACAAAATGAATCGTTACTCGTAGCAAAAGATGTAGATAAACTATTGAACTTCCAACGTAACCTTAACTAAAGATGTGTTGTTTTTTTTTAATTTATGGAACAGATATTTATTTATAATTTTGCTCGACGGCTTTTCTAAAGATGACTGATTTGGAACTATTTTTATAATCCAGTGTTCTGTTTCTGAAAATAACGAAAAGTTTAAAAAGTTATTTTACTAAAGATGTCTGAATATTTCCTGATCTACTGTTAACGCCAAGCGCGTAATTTTCCTTCAAATTGAAATGTGTGTCCTCTAATAAAGATATTTTTACTTAATGCAAAACAACTAAAATAAATAACAGAATAGTGATAGATTACTGTATAGATTTTCTTTAGATAAGTGTGGATGGATACTAGTCATGTTATTAATTTACTTGAAAATATTCTAAAGCTATGACTATAAAATATGGACCACTTCAAATTGGATATGTATGATTGAAAATTTAGAACCTTGCCTTTTTTTCTTCTTTAATTTATAATATTACAGAGCTATGACTATAAAATATGGACCACCTCAATTGGATATGCACCATTGAAAATGTAGAACCTTGCCATCTTCTTCTTCTTTACTTGAAAATATTCTAAAGCTATGACTATAAAATATGGACCACTTCATGTTGGATATGTATGATTGAAAATTTAGAACCTTGCCTTTTTTTCTTCTTTAATTTATAATATTACAGAGCTATGACTATAAAATATGGACCACCTCAATTGGATATGCACCATTGAAAATGTAGAACCTTGCCATCTTCTTCTTCTTTAATTTATGATATTACAGAGCTATGTCTATAAAATATGGACCACCTGAATTGGATATGCACCATTGAAAATTTAGGACCTTGCCATCTTCTTCTTCTTTAATTTATAATATTACAGAGCTATGACTATAAAATATGGACCACTTCATGTTGGATATGCACCATTGAAAATGTAGAACCTTGCCATCTTCTTCTTCTTTAATTTATAATATTACAGAGCTATGACTATAAAATATGGACCACCTCAATTGGATATGCACCATTGAAAATGTAGAACCTTCCCATCTTCTTCTTCTTTAATTTATAATATTACAGAGCTATGACTATAAAATATGGACCACCTCAATGGGATATGTATCATTGAAAATTTAGTACCTTGCCATCTTCTTGATGGTTAGTTTGTGATATTACAATGTTGAACGTAACAGCTCACAAACTGCAGTTTCGAGCTTCCAACAACCCATTATGTCGACGAACATATATTATAAGTAGAGCATTATATACTTCATGGTTTAAAAAGGTACTTAAACTAGTTAGTTTTTTTTTTCACGCACAGTCTTTCATATTTTACCCATTTGGTAAGAGTAATTAGGGTATAGGTTATGATATCTATAATGAACAAATTATAAACATGCCAAATAATTTTTAAAGCTGAATAGTTGAATTGTTTTTCTGTTACAATTAGAAATATTTTCTGTAAGATAACATGCATTATTGTTATTGGTATAATCTCTCTCATTAATACCATGCCATTTGAAATCACTTTTAAAGTTATCCCTTATATTGCATTTCTCGTAGATTGAATTGGTTATTTAATTGCACTTTTCAATGAAGTTTTATAGTTGTTATATTTATTTTTCTTAATATCAGCCGCTCTTAGATTCTATATTTTCTTAAATCAACGCAAAAGATAATTTTATTTCTATGATATCAGAGTTAAAAGTGCAGGTCAAGTATACCTTGGAACAGAGTGTTGGTTTTGATTATAAAAAATTATATTTCATTGGTATCATATGGAAACAGTTTTATTTATTCTAGAGGACATGTCCCAAGAACAGCATTTCCATGGACGCCTTCGACTTCGTAGGTCCGACATGACCCGTATAGAAAGAGCCCGTACTCGGACCCTTCGAATGGCCATTACCATCGTCTCAGCTTTTTTCTGGTGCTGGACGCCGTACGTGGTCATGGTTCTTTGGCATCAAATCGATAGAGATTCGGCTAATAAACTAGACTCAAAAATCCAGTCATCACTATTCATATTTGCTGTTTCCAATTCCTGCGTCAATCCACTGGTTTACGGGAGTTATGCGATCAATTTTAAACACGTCTTGAAAAACTGTTTCCTTGGTAACATTTGCCCAAGGAATTCTATTCGTTTTGGATCTCGGCGCATGGCTTCTACTAACGGCACCAGAGCCACTCAGCTTGAACAACGTGACCAATGTCCACCTCTAGCAATGGCTGCCACCGTGAACTGTACTGGAACAAACCCCTTCTCTAAACTGCTCAATCACCAGCTTGATTGCCAAGTTTAACTCTGCTCAACTTATACAGTTGAGGTCTAAAATAAATGAGTTCCTCAACTTGTTTACTTTAGGTATTTTCAATCTATTGAAATCAGAAATTTCCAGGTCTTGAAGCAAATGCCTTGTTAAATTTTTAGTTACTAAGCTGTTTTGTATTAGATTAAGGAAATAATGAACACACCACTACAAGCGTATAACAAATCGGGCTTTCAGTATTAGGCCTAATATTTCTTACATTGTAGATTACAGTTTTACCTGGCACTATTTGAATTTTGTACACACATTCAATATTCCAAGAAGTTACAGAATATATTATGGAAATTTTCTTTCCATGAAATGAATTCCTTGTCTGGTCCGGGTATGATGATGCTTCAGCTGTAAAATAAAGTGGAATGTACATTCATGAAGCTTAATGAATGCTACGTAAAGCTGTCTGGTCCGGGTATGATGATGCTTCAGCTGTAAAATAAAGTGGAATGTACATTCATGAAGCTTAATGAATGCTACGTAAAGCTGTATTGCTCTGATTAGATCGGAAAACAAACACATCGCCCGCACTTTCTACTGAACCAATAGTGTTCAGTGCAAGACGTCGTAATGCAGCATGTATTGACTTAAACTGTGACCAGGCCGTACGTTTAAGGGATTCAATAATGTATGGAGTACCTCAAGAATCTGTCAGTTAAAGAAACATTTTACCTTCAATTGATTAAAATTAGAGGGAATACAACTTGTTAAAAGTATCGAATAATTTCACTTTTTGCACCTAAATTATGAATAACTTACAAGTTTTACAACGTCTGACTAATAGGGCCTTCTTTTAACAGGAAACCATACTCAAGTATTTAATTATAAAGCACAATAATGCATATCCTGATTATAACTGTCAGGAAAGAACGTCATGAACTACACGCGGGATTTTCACGTGCAAAGTAAAGAATGCCAAGTTTTTGTCAATTCCGACATCTGTGACTCGAGTCTGTAATCTGTATAACAGATCGTTTCGAGCTCTGCTAGTCCTGGAATACAGATACACATCAATCCTGTTAAATCTGAACATTCAGCAGATATTAAGATTTTTTTCAATAGAAATAAAAAAAAAACAATTCTAGTGCCATTTATTTCAAAGTTTTTCATTTGACAATCTGAAAATTTGTTTAAAACACACCCTAGTCTTCCTTTGAAGCTTGGGTTTCCTACTGCTAACGATTTCAAGAAAATGGAGGCTAAATAACGTTGTCGCTGTGATTTACTTATTGTCTGTGTTGTGCAATAAATATTTTGATGTGTGTTAGAAATAGTTCATACTTCTCGCAGCTGAGTTGAGGGAAATAAGACTTTCCTACAAAAGCTTGAGAAAACTTTCCAGGCGCTCTGGTATACTATTTATTCTTTTGTAGTAATTGTTGTTTTTAGAACATCTGGAAGTGGTACTCCTAAAGGTCCCATTCATCAGAAAAACAACATGAAGTGCTAAGAAAATAATGGGCTTATTCTTGGAGTAGCTACACTCATCTCATAATTATTCAGTGAGACATTATTTCATGTACCATTAATATGTGATGTGTTGATAAAAATGTTTGTAATAAAGTGTTAGAAAACCACGATTGAAGCTTCTGTCTCCAAGGTGATAGAATACACCCTGTCATTGCTGTTTCAAACAGTGACTTTGGACAAGTAATTGTGAGCGTTTCGTATTCGAACTGTACACAAACAGCTTTTAATGTATAACTGTGTATTGTTGTTTCAAACAATGGCTTTGGACAAGTAATTGTGAGCGTTTCGTATTCGAACTGTACACAAACAGCTTTTAATGTATAACTGTGTATTGTTGTTTCAAACAATGACTTTGGACAAGTAATTGTGAGCGTTTCGTATTCGAACTGTACACAAACAGCTTTTAATGTATAACTGTGTATTGTTGTTTCAAACAATGACTTTGGACAAGTAATTGCTTGGTTTTCGTATTCGAACTGTACGCAAACAGCTTTTAATGTAGAACTGAGTATTAGCTAAATGTTTTGAGACAGTTTAACTGGGTAATGAAGAAAACTTTGTTATAAATGTAGACGTTTCGACAAGATTATGTCATCCTCCAAACTTTTATTTTCCAAAAAGTGGATTTCTCGTCATCAATAACTGTGTATTGTTGTTTCAAACAATGGCTTTGGACAAGTAATTGTGAGGGTTTCGTATTCGACCTGTACACAAAGAGTTTTTAATATATAACTGTGTATTGTTGTTTCAAACAGTGGCTTTCTTTGTCTTGGGAATATATCTTTACAAATGTACGTAGATACAAGTTGATAAAGTCATCCTTAAAATTGTAGTACCTGGTACTGTATACTATATATATATTTTGTTGATATTATATATATATATATTAATGTTGATGTACACCGTGGTATCTTAAATAATTTGACTTATTGTTTTCTTCACTGCTTTGTAAATATTGGTTATTGGTATATAATATGTATATATATATATTTGTACATAGTTAATATATGTTTATGTATGTATTTTGAAATCGATGTCTTTTTTCCTCACTAGTAACTTAATAGAGAAAACAACTAGGTTCTGTGAATATTTTTAAAGTTTTCATGCTTTATAATATATCAGAGCTAGAAATAAAAATCTGTGAAAAAAAGAACAAAAAGAAAATGCATATATATTTCATCTATTCTGATTCTTCTGCCCCCCCCCGTCTGCGGCCTTACAACGCTAGAAACCGGGTTTCGATACCCGTGGTGGGCAGAGCACAGGTAGCTCATTGTGAAGCTTTGCTCTTAACTACAAACAAACAAACTACAGACTCAGGCAGGTTTGTGTATTGCATACTACGAAGGGATCAATTCGACAATTTTAAAAATCAATGAATCTAAGTTTCAAATGGACAGCAACTGCCTGGAGACGAAAGGCGGAAGACTTTCGAAACGTCGTCCTCTACAATTGTAGGTTTCTACAACAGGCAGTTGCTGTCTGTTTGAAACTATGATTCATTATGAATATTCTGCCTAAACAACCTATCAAAGATTTTAACATCTAGTTGAACTGATAAAGTATCTTAGAATTCCAACACGTGTGTAAAAGGAACTCTGTTATCTATTGCATAGCGTTACTAGTCTAGAGAGCCTAATTTAGATTATAGTGTTCATAGTAGCGGATGTGTAAATATTTATAACAGAGAAATATATATATATATATATATAATTATATTTAAGCATTTAAGAAATTGATGTTAAATAACTTTACTTCTACATAAATCGATTTATTATTCACTGATGTTAGCCCCCAGTGGCATAGCGGTATGTCTGTGGACTTATAACGCTAGAAACCGGGTTTAGATACCCGTGATGGGCAGAGCATAGAAAGCCCATTGTGTAGCTTTGTGCTTAACTACAAACAAGTTAAACTGATTCTTCTTAAAAGAGTCATACGTCACAACTTACTGAATTCGCTGAATCACGTTTATCTAAATTCGGAGAATAAAATACAGTTTCTTGATAGTGAGCACGATAAAACAATCATATCTAACAAATCTGTATTTATCACGTCTTTAATACATTAATAAATTGTCTGGGATCGTTACTCAACAACGTTTTTTTCTTTTCACTTCCTCTTGCGGGATGTTTGATGGAGGAATCAGTTGTGTTCGTTATCTTTTTGTACGAAGACGTTATCTTTAACACAGAATTGTAGCGGATTCTTTTAATTTTCTTAGATTTGTACCATAATATATAACTTACTGTTACAAAGCGAATTTTGAGTCAAGATCATCACTTACTAAATGTTTACTGAGAGAGAGAGGTAGTTGGGGACAAAATGTGGTTGTGATAAACGACTTATGACAAGGGGTGTTGTTATCGTATGCGTCGATATTAAATACCGAAGAAAAGTATTATTTTATGTTAAACACATTAACTAATACTAGAAGGAAAAGTTAACGTGAACACACTCAAAACTAAAAAAATAGAAAATCTATCTTTTCACAAGTATATCAAATAAAAAGCCGTTATATATTTCTTGATAGATTATTTAGGTAGAGAATTCATGAAGAATAAACTGGAATGGGCGGCAATTGGCTGTTGTAAAAAAACACAAAGGTAGAGGACGACGTTTCGAAAATCTTTCGTCTTCAGCTGTTATTTACGTTGGCCTTCTAGACAGATAGACAACATTCAGGGTACTTTTTACAGATTGTTTTATTACATCGTTTCAGATGTCAGTAAATATTTGATACGTTTATGGTTTACATGTTACACGTTAGTTTAAAACTGTAATTAAATGTGGGTTGACACTTTGAATTTAATCATTTTTTTTCAAACTGAATTTTAAATTATTAAAGTAAATTGTTTATTTCTAATTCAGAGATCAGGTTATTTAACCCAAAATTTAGCACACAAACATGGAGCATAGATATTTTGAGAAAAATGTCTTCGGTTGAAATTGTTTGTCACTAAGGGGGAAAAAAAAGACTCAGTATGTTTAAGATCAGTACTATACAAGTGGATTTTTTTTATTCATCAGGTGGGACAGTTTGTTTGTTTGTTGTGAATTTCGCACAAAGCTACACGAGGGAAGGCAGATAGTCATCACCACCCACCATCAACTCTTGGGCTACTCTTTTACCAACGAATAGTGGGATTGACCATCACATTATAACGCCCTTACGGCTAAAAGGTCGAGCATGTTAAGTTGGACGAGGGTTCGAACCCACTACCCTCAGATTGTGAGACGAGAGTTCTAACCACCTGATCATGCCGGGCTAGCTGGGACAGCAATAAGTATACGGACTAACAACTCTAAATATAGGAGTTCGATTTCCTTCGGTGGACTCAGCAGATAGCCTAATGTTGTTTGCTCTAAATCACAAAAACATTTTATAGTCAGTAAGTTACAATATATCTAGAGGTAAATATGTTTTAAATGATTCAAAGTTTTTCAAAGTCAATTATTACCAATATAATTATAATTTAAATATCAGCATTGCTTTGTTTTTGATGGTGGTAACGTGTGCTTCAAAGAAAAAAAAATGGGTGGTGTAATGAAAGTGGACAAATTCCACCGACTTAATTAATTGTTTCTTCTAACAAAACTACAAATGAAATATATTAATATCTCCCCACCCCACCCCACAGGTGGATCAGCAGTAGGGTTAAGATTTTAAGCACCAACAACTGGGGTTCAGCAATAAAGATATTAACAATCAACGAAATATATTTAAATGCCCCCCAGGTGGCACAGCGGTATGTCTGCGGACTTACAACGCTAGAATCCGGGGTTCGATACCCGTGGTGGGCAGAGCACAGATAGCCCATTGTGTTGCGTTGTGCTTAATTATAAACAAAATCTATTTAAATAAAATGGTAATGATGAAATTACACATTGAATGAATTTGATAACAAATGAAAAGGAACTTAGATTAACTTATTATTACATGTATTGTTTAAATTTTAAGAAAAAATATAACTGTTCATAAAGTTATAATTTATCAAATTTTTAATATGTATCTTTTTCACAACTCAACGTTGTTCTTATCTCTAGTTTCGAATTTACATTTATATAAAGAAGAAGTTTTGTGAAAGAAGTGTGACCGCCATAAAATTAATTCATTGTTAACATTTTTGTTGTTAATGTAAATGCATGGAACAAACAAAAGTAATGAAATCCTTTTCGACATAGAGGAATGGTTCAAATGTTTAAAAAAAACTAAAATTTTTGAAATCTCCCTTTGAAAACGTAAAATGTTTTCAAGTAACTTTTATGCTTAAGTTTCCGTTTATTAATATCAGAAAATGTATCTCTATTCAAGATAAAAAAATATTAGTTATAAACAACAATATTATCCTCATGACATGAGACTAATTTTAAAATCAAGGCCACACTAAATGACAATTCATGGAACGGATTGCACCGACGGGTGCTGGACCCTCATATGGAGGAGGGTCACGTAGAAGAGAGTTTGTTTATAGATTTTGATCTTCTGGTTCTATACTGTCTTAGGGATTCTCAATATTTTCCTTTCCAAGCTACATCGTACGTTACTTTGTTTTCCAGCAATTGTATTCCCTCATAGTTGCCGTTTTGTCTTTTGTCAAAGGAGATAGAGAGCCTCCCTATAGAGTTGTGTCGGATTTGATATAAGAGCTTCTGTTACCTGCTTGTTATTCAGTTTTTACCCCTGCATGGCCGACATCACCATGTGGTTACTTTGCTTTCTGCTATCTATCTGGTGACCAACTACTACGGATTTTATTCAGAACAGCCTACAAATTAGTTGCACATATTATGGTGATGGTACTTTCTATTTTTGGTTATTTACTTTTAGTAATCCAGAGGAGATCTTGCTTTATGTTTTCCAGTTCCATCCTAGTGCTATTTCTAGGAAGTTTTAATTCCCAATTAGCCTTACGCGAATGGTTTCTATGTTAGATGATAAATCCCAGCTAGTTCTCTCGCTTGTGTAGTGTAGGAATCATTTGTGGCTAAGACAACAGATGGCTGTTCAGCAAACACCTTAAATAGGTTCTAACAGGCTCTTTACGCTTCATCCTCTGACCAATTTCTACATTTTCTATTTAGACTAATTTCAGTGTCACCACATGTTATTTCCACCTGAAGTCTGGTGAAGGTCAACCATCTCAGTAGTAGCTTTATAGCATCTGTCCACCCATGACTGTCTCCTGAGATCCCTTTTAGGCAATTCTCTTCTTTTTTTGTTTGTTAGTTTGTTTCTGCGAGGTCATTTTGGACATATAATGTCCTGATTGAAAAGGGACAGTGACTTGTGAAACCGAAGTGAAAAATTCTGCTTGTAATTACTTTTGATGTTCTGCAACGCTGCTAAGGATGGCGAGATGTTATAGGTCTTTGATGGGAGTGGCTGAAGTACATCTCGTGACTAGTTTTAAACTACCTTAAATCATACATTTTAAACTAAAGATATATTTTGTATCTTTTCAATTATATCTAGCTGCATAGAACTAATTCTGATGCAGCGATAGTACATAAAAAAGGACAGAACAGATAAGGCTTTGGTAGGACAGCAGCAGATGACGTTATTCGGCTGTCTTTCCTGTTTCAAAGTTCATTCAGTACGTTGATGCTTTTGGTAGCAGAGAGATAGTAGTACACGCAAAATATGTCTGTTTTGAGTTTGCAGAACACTGCTGTGGTTCTGACAGGATGGACTACCATTCTTCTGTCATTGTACCATTTGTTCACTCTTTTAACAGATGGTTACACCTGGCCTTCTATTTCAGCTTTGCTAGAGCCTCTGCTGTACACCAGATGTTAGTGAGTAACCACAACCATTAAAAACAATTCCTGTTTCGATATTTTTACCACACATACTGTTACTTTTTTTGGTCGTGTTGTGTATTATTGTTTCTCGTTGTAGCTATTGACACTTTGTTTACACGATTCTTGTATCTTTTAGAACAAAGCACCTACCTGACAAAGAGTGTTTGCTCAAAACGTAATAAAAATAGACATTTTTTAAACCGGTCTTATATATTTTTTAGTTTCAAAGTTCTTAACTTTCAGGTTTCATCAACTTACATTGTTTTAACCTTGTTTTGTTTGCTGTACTTTAGACGTGATAACCTTATTCAAATATTAATTTAAAATGTGTAAAAAACAGCACAAAATTCCTTGCAATTGAAAACATTAGTTTTTTCTATTATACATTCAACGGTGTGCGTGTGTGTGTATTTTCTTATAGCAAAGCCACATCGGGCTATCTTCTGTGTCCATCGAGGGGAATCGAACCCCCTGATTTTAGCATTGTATTTGTTTGTTTGTAATTATGCACAAAGCTACACAACGGGCTATCTGTGCTCTGCCCACCACGGGTATCCAAACCCGGATTCTAGCGTTGTAAGTCCGCAGACATACCGCTGTGCCACTGGGGGGCTTAGCATTGTAAATCCGAAGACTTACCACTACTCCCACCGGGGGATACATTCAAGACTAAAATAATTATTCTCGTACATAAGTTCGACTAATAAAAAAATTGCAAATGATATAAACCGAAAAATATTGGTTTATGTAAAGAAACTCAAAGCTGCTTATTTAATATGTGCCATTGTATTTTTAAAGGACAAATTAAAATCTTAATCCATGTTAAAAGAAACTTACTAGCTGATCCTTAATTAGTTCATTTTCGGCCTCAGTCTGTGAAGGAATAATCGTTCTACTACGGAGGCTGGGTTCATCATTGGCCATTTACTGACCACAAACTAAAAGTTCGTTTTCAAAACCCTAGTTTTAGTAACAGTTTCAGGTTTTAATAATGAACAATATTATGGATGATATTTCGAAAACTTTCAAACTTTGCAATTAATATTACACGTTAAAAAACTACCCATTTCATGGTATCTAACTACTTTTAAACAATACAAAGAAAGCCTATCAAATAATGTAACTTAAAGTGAATTGATTGAGTTATTTGATTGGTAGAAGCTTTTCATGATTTAACACCAATCAATAATTTTTAAAGTTTAATAGAAATGAATAAATTGAAAAAGAAAAACACAGAAAATAAATATTTAAAGCTAAGAAATGACCTAAAGTGTTGTGCGTTTAAACTCTGACCCTAGTTTTTCTTGTTAGCAGCTTGTCTATTCAACGAGCCCCCCAGTGGCACAGAGGTATGTCTGCGGTTTTCATACCCGTGGTGGGCAGATCACAGATAGCCCATTGTGTAGCTTTCTGCTTCGATTCAAACAAACTATTTAACATTAGCTGCGTTTCTTGACCTCCGTTAAGGTAGATTTCTGATTAGCCCATTTTCGAATGTCGATCTCCGGTCGTGGTGTGATAAAATCAAATAACCTCAAATGACAACAAGAACAATGATACGAATAATTTACGTGTAGTGTTTGAATGACAGTATTTTATCTCCAAATCTAAAATGTTGTTTTAGGCTACGCACAGGCTTGGGTATTACCCCAACTGGTGCGTAGTAGCGCAGAGTCAAGTTTTTATAAATACCTTTTGTCAACCACACCGTCTATCTACATGTACAAGGTGGACAGATTCCAAATATTTATCTGCTTTGAGCTGCTTTGCAAAATAAACAATTTCAAAAGATGTAATGAATGATATAATCCAAAGGTGAAGCTGAAACACATAGACAATGTTTCATTAAGAATAAAACAACAACTGTATACTGAAGATAATTTAAATGTAGTGAATTAAGAAACTAACATATATTTTTCTCAGGCTGCTCGTTTTTGTCTGTCAAAAATGAATGAAATTTGAAAATCTATATATGTTATGTGATACTCTTCGTCCAAGGTTTGTATTTTTCCTTATAAACAAAAGTATAAAATAGCACTATTCCCATTACGTTCAATATAACACTAGGAGGAAACTTATGCTTTGTGTACGATACTTTTTTTTGGGGGGGGGTGTTTTTTGGGGGGTGATATTTGTATTTGAATACATAAAGTTTTTAAAATATAAAGGCAGTGCTGTGTAGTTAAAGTAATTATAAAGGTTAGTGATCTGCCTAGATTGTTCTTGTAAGAGTTTAGGTACGTAGAGTTCTGAACGAATATGAG
>NW_013669798.1:45720-55537 GCF_000517525.1 Limulus polyphemus
AAACTGTAATTAGATCTCCAATCGGTCAAGAAATGACGGAGCTATGAGCTAAAAGTTTGTACTTGGGAAAAAAAAAGCAAACAAAATACTCAGAGCCACTGTGTGAACCGTAATACTTGGCTAACAATTCTCAATGACAACATCTGGTAACCGATGAAAAACCATTAAACATTAAACAGAAATTCGTTTAAAACAACATAGAAACTTATTTAACAAATCCCGAAAACAATTATATAAATCAAAACATTGTCCTTTTATCAAGTTCCTACATCGCAACGTTTGTGATAAAAAAAGTTTGTCAGTTTGTGACTGGAAAATTTTGTTTGTAGTGAGACTTTCGAATACAATGAGAAATATTAATTAGGTCAAAGCTGTTTTAACATTTTTGCTTCTGGCGAAGAAAATAACCTTGGCAATTTTTCCTGTTGCATATCTATACAATTAACAAGATAACAAAACGGAATAAATATTGAGAAATGCACCAAAGAATACCAATTAGAATATCTCATTATGTCACATAACGAAGTCGAGATTATTCGTGCTAATTTGCGATTAATTTCGTTGAACAAAAACAAAATGCACCTGAAAAGCTTTCCCTATTGCAAACACGCCTCATCGATATACTCCAAAGGAATAACTAGCATAACTGAAAATCCGGGTCATGTTTAGCGACATATCAAGGATCAAACCTAGCACTTCCAATACGTTTCTGGTATTTGGTCTTAGACAAATAAGATAGCGAACATCGCAGGACATAATATATGTTAAAAGAGCAAGTAATGATTAGGGTCTTCAGAAAAGTTTTAAAACGATTTTTAGAATTTAAATTAGTTAAACATAAACTAGAAAAATAATAATATAAGTTCATAATTATTACCTAAATAACGAATAAGAAACCCACACGTACTTACGAAATTGATATTTACGATTCGCGAAAAAAAAAAAAGACTTATGCGGCAACACGTTTAACTGCTGTAAAATAAAATTAGGTATTTTTATATTCTATCCCTCCATTGCGAATAAACTCTTCAGATCCTTTGACCAGTTTGTTGCAAATTGTATTGAAATGAAACATGTCATTTTACTAGTTTTAAAATATGTTTTATGCTATATTAGGCCCGGCATGGCCAGGTGGTTAGGGGCGTTTGACTCCTAATCTAAGGCTCGCGGGTTCGAATCCTCCTCCCGCCAACAATGTAATGATCAATCCTACTATTCTTTGGTAAAAGAGTAGCCCAAAAGTTGGCGGTGAATGATGTTAACTAGCTGCCTTCTCTGCTAAATTAGGGACGGCTAGTGCAGATAGTCTTTGTGTAGATTTGCGCGAAATTAAAAACAAACAAAACTCTATGCATAAACATCAGCCTTGGCTCGAGAGATCGACATTTAGTTTCCGAGTAGATTAAGTTTTAATTATATTGAAATGTATTTGAATTATAGTTATGTTGTTTTTGATTGAAAACAAGAAACGAAACATAAAATTGGTTCAAACATGGCCTTTGTTTGCGTTATCTTTGAGATAAGTTTTCGGAGATCTTTAAAAGAGGCCCGGCATGGCTAGGTGGTTTGGGCGCTCGACTCGCAATTTGCGGGTCGCGGGTTCGAGTCCTCGTCACACCAAACATGCTCGCTCTTTCAGCCGTGGGGGCGTTATAATGGGAAGGTCAATCCCACTATTCGTTGGTAAAAGAGTAGCCCAAGAGTTGGTGGTGGATGGTGATGACTAGCTGCCTTCCCTCTAGTCTTACACTACTAAATTAGGGACGGCTGGCGCAGATAGCCCTAGTGTAGCTTTGCGCGAAATTCAAAACAAACAAACAAACTCTCTTACCAACGAATAGCGTGATTGACCGTCATGTTATAATTGCCTCCACGGCTAAATGGTTGAAGGCTGTGCACGTTCGGTGATGGAGGTTCGAGCCCACGCTCGCAGATTGCTAACCAAGCACTTTACCCACCGGGCCATGCCACTTTGAAACTATTTAATTAAAATTCTTAATTAATGAAATTAATATTAAAGAGAGAATATAACTTACTTATAACAACTAGATGACTGCTTCATGTTAATGATAAGATATGGCTGAGTAACTGTTTCGTGTTAATGATAAGATATGGCTGAGTAACTGTTCGTGTTAATGATAAGATATGGCTGAGTAACTGCTTCGTGTTAATGATAAGATATGGCTGAGTAACTGCTTCGGGTTAATGATAAGATATGGCTGAGTAACTGCTTCGGGTTAATGATAAGATATGGCTGAGTAACTGCTTCGGGTTAATGATAAGATATGGCTGAGTAACTGCTTCGGGTTAATGATAAGATATGGCTGAGCAGATTTGAATTTCTATTACTTCTCTATTACAATAACTCAGTAGAGAATCCTCGTGTTATCCATCTAAAATTTGATTAAGCAAATCTGGTATTATGAATGTAGCGTATTACGTTTACTAATGCTCCACTAAATTTCTAATCTCAGTAATCCTAGTTGTTATGAATTGTTTTATGAGGTTAAAGCATAAAATTGCGATTGCAAATCAAACCAAAAGGAAATTTAAAAGCTTCACTCCATTATTTTTATCGGATTTTGTACAACGCCCTCTGTTGTGTCTGTTGTTACAAAACTTACTGACACAAAAAACAACAATAACAATTACTTATGACGAAAATCACAACAATAACAACTGCTTGTATGACACAACACCAACAATAACATCTACTTCTATGACACAAAAACAAAAGTAACAACTACTTGCGTGACAGAAAAAACAACAATAACAACTACTTGTATGACACAAAAAACAACAATAACAACTACTTGTATGACACAAAAAACAACAATAACAACTACTTGTGACTCACACAAAACAATAACAACTGCTTTTGGCACGAAAAATAACAATGACAACTACTTGTGACACACACAAAACAATAACAACTACTTGTGACACAAAAACAACAATAACAACTACTTATGACACAAAAAACAACAAGGATTAATTATATAAATGAGAAGACATACCATTTAACAAAGACATAACAAAATACAAATTGCTCTATATTTGGCAAAAACGAAACAAGTGTCACAAATATGTATCGAAAGAATAAACAAGAGGGAATCATCAATAGCCGCGGCACTTGAAATTATTTTAGGCAGGATTAGAGTAAGTTAATCTACGATACATTTTTTTCCTGCTTATTAGCTATATTTTTGTGCGTGGGGCGCGCGTATACCTCAAATTAAAATTCTTTTTTTGGCAGGATTAAAGTATATTAACCTATGAGACCGTGGACGTCGTCAAATACATCAATTGAAAGGGTTTGACCTCCTGAGTCCAAAACTGTAATCAGATATCCAATCGGTCAAGAGATGACGGAGCTATGAGATAAAAGTTTGTAGTTGTATTAGCCGTTATGCCGCGGCTAAAAAGAAGAACAGAGAAAAAGGTAAACACATATTTCAATTTATTGGAATTTGATCGCTCATTTCACAGGTCAGAAAATTTTACTAAAATAATGCAATGTTTACATAAATACTCTATACTTTTATATTATGTATCAATAGTGGGGTAACATGCAAATATCAATGCTTATTATGTTAGTGTGGTGAATTTTTGTTTTAAATGTATTGTTTTTGGTTATTTTTTGAAATAAGATGATCAGCGTTTACGTAATACAGTATTGGCCTAAATGTTTGCATACCGTTCTATATTGATGTTATTGATCTACTTGCACGGAGTGATTATTGAGTATATGCCCGAGTAGTAACAGAGAAGGTAGCATATGATTGGACAAACATGTACGGATTGATATTCTGGTCTGTATTAGTTGTTTTGACATATTCGTCAAAACACACATACACACTTGTTTTGTATAAAAGAGTGTGATTTTTTTTCTCTGTACTTGATGCAGAGTCATGCCTCGTCACGTGCCAGTTATAGGGTATCTAATTGTTCGACCGTTTAGAAATGGTACGAAGCAAACAGACATTGCCAGAAAAGTAGGGTACTGTATCCAGAATCCTGAAACGTCATCGAATTACAGGAAACATTTTCCAGGCAAGTCTTTTCAAAAAGCACATAATCTTCAATTTTGCGGCATTTTTCACTGTGTCGTTATGTATTCATGTTTGTTTTAATTCTGTATAATCACTGCATGTAACGACTTTGGACAATTTTTTTAATTTTTAATGTAATTTTCATTATGAGTAGTGTTATAAACTATGCAAAATTATTGGTACAGTTTTGCCATGAATGATCTATCAGAAGAATAAACAATTTTATCAGACACTTGTAGAAGAACGTGTAATTCAACATTTCACCTATCACAAGAAAACCTTACCTAAACAAAGATAATGACAAAATATAACATCAAATTATTATAAGTAGTGTCTGTAACCTTATATCAGTTCATATTAAACATTCAATACTTGGTTGGTCCTTCTCGTACTCTAATAACCTCCGCATGGCGAATGGCATGCTGTCGATGAGGTTATTGATGTAATCCACTATGATTTCATCCCAACTTGTCACTAGTAGCTGATTTAGGGTCGTAGTTAGGAATTCCCCGGCCCAGTTCTGCCCAACAGTTTTCAATGGGATTACAATCTAGAGATTTTGCTGGGCATTGACAATCTTTTAGCGTCCTCCTGGTCAAGATAATCTTGTACAATACGCACACTGTGGGCAGTGGCACTGTCATCCTGGAACACAAAGTTATTGCCAAACCTTGCCCTAGATATGGCAGAAATACTGTCCCCATGTGATTTTTATAGGAGGCGCCATTGACGATATAAAGAGCAGTTTTTCAGCATGATGAATAGCTGCCCAAACATATACTGCACCACCTCCTGTGTGTTCTCTGTGAGGAAGACAGTCTTCCTTCATCTGTTGTCCAGACAAACGACGAACACGAATCCTA
This sequence comes from Limulus polyphemus, assembly GCF_000517525.1. Classification (NCBI taxonomy): domain Eukaryota; kingdom Metazoa; phylum Arthropoda; class Merostomata; order Xiphosura; family Limulidae; genus Limulus; species Limulus polyphemus. The sequence continues at coordinate 50,636 of NW_013669798.1, forward strand.
CCATCAGCTTTAATAAGAAGGAAACAGGACACGCTATCTTGCCCAAGTAACAAGGTATCGGCGGTGAATTCTAATTAATATTGATTTGCAGATAGCCCTTCTTCCAAAATAACCTTCTTTGGTCAGTCTCCTATTCACTGTTCTTCTAGATGCTCTGGAATGAATGTGTTCATGCTATTCCTGTCGTAAGATGTCGCAAGACTTCTTACGACCTTGGTCTGTTAACCTGATCAAAACGCCGTCATCTCCAGCAGTAGTTTTTCGGCGTCTATCAGTTAATGTAAAATAAAGTTATAACTTACAGTCGTGGAGCTAGAAACCTGTATACTCTTGCACATGCTCCAAAACTTTGCGTAATTTTGATAACCGGACATATGGAGTCAAAAATGTCATTAATACAGGTCAAATATTGATGAACACGGTAGATTATGGATTTATATGGAATATTTTGTTAAGTTTTTATATCAACCTCATTCACTAAGAAACGCTATTTTGACATCAAAAACATCTAACGTTAAAGATTTACGACTTTAGTCTTTTAGAAGCTTAGTTTGTTTGTTTGGAATTAAGCACAAAGATATACAGTGGTCTAACTGTGCTCTGATTTTAGTACCATTGTATCTAATGTGTTTTTTTTTAAACGTAGTCTTGCATCTTCTCTGCGGTTATATATATATTTTTGTGTAAAGGATATTTAAAGGATGTCGAACAATGTAGAAAATCTGTTGTAGTGTATTTTTGCCACGCTTGAGTAATCGGACGACCTTTGACTTTAGATGAAATAAAACTGTATTCCCAAACGTTTCGGTTACACATCTTTGGACATGACATAGCCTGACCCTAATCTGGGGTTGCCGGACAGAAACCCATCGCCGGACATGCTCGCCCTATCAGCCTTAGAGGCGTTATAATGTGACGGTCAATCCCACTATTCTTTGATAAAGAGATAGCCCAAGAGTTGGCGGTGGGTGGTGTTGACTAGCTGCCTTCCCTCTAGTCTATCGTTTCAAAATTAAGAACGGCTATCGAAGATACTTCCCAAGTAGCTTTGCGCGAAATTCAGCAACCAAACAAAACACTGTTATCGAGGACAGAAATAAACACATAAATAGTTTTTTGCTCAAACAATGTAGACAGTTGACGATATACGCGTTCATGTCTGTTGCACTAAATATTAAAAAAGTGCCCGGCATGGCCAGGTGGATAAGGCGCTCGACTCACAATCTGAGGGTCGCGGCTTCGAATCCGCATCCCACCAAACATGCTCGCCCTTTCAGCCGTGGGGGCGTTATAATGTGACGGTCAATCCCACTATTTGTTGATAAAAGAGTAGCCCAAGAGTTGGCGGTGGGTGGTGATGACTAGCTGCCTTCCCTCTGGTCTTACACTACTAAATTAGGGACGGCTAGCGCAGATAGCCCTCGTGTAGCTTTGCGCGAAATTCCAAAACAAACAAACAAACAAACTAAATATTAAAATATGAGAGTTATTTTACTATGTTGTGGAATGTCGAGTGTCGTACATCCCACAAACAGTTCCATTATACCATAATAAAGTATTCAGTTTTATATCTTGGACTGAGCTGAAATTTCATGTAAAACATATTTCCTAATTCCAAGTTTGATGGGATTGGATAATAGAATCGGAATTAAATTACTTGCTGTCTGTTTATGCCATCCATTTTTCATTCATTTAATACGTCCTCACCGGTGTGACAAGGGTAAGTTTACAGACGTTCAACGTTAATAAAATTCGAGATACGGTTCTCCCTGGTGGACAAAGCTCAGGTGATATGTTGTGCCGCTTTAATATGAACAGAATAAGACATTTGTCATAATTCTATCAAGTACATTACTTTTAAGATTATCTAAATAATTTTATTGTTTTTTCTCAATTTTGTTTTTCGAGCTTTACTTACCAGAAGAATCCACAAAATCATTGCTAATCATTATTTTATTTCTCTGCTTGATTGATACTCTCCAGATTTTGCCTTTATAAGACAAAAGTGATTAGCATAGCTTAATTTAACTTGGACAGAAAATTAATCACCAAACTCCTGTTCAAACTATCTACAGAGACATATTAAAAGTAAATAGACACCGTGATGTTTATTCAATAGTCATTTAATTAAGAAAGGCATCAAACGGCTCCCACGTCCAAGTTAGTCACTTGATATGAACCCCATCGAGCATGTCTGCGCCATACTTGCTCGAGCAGTGAGAAGAAGTTCCAGAAAACCAGCGTTCCCTGGAGAGCTACTTGATGTTTTATGTGCAGCCTGGGTCAAGATCCTACAGGATAAAATTGTAGAACTCATCGATTCCATGCCAGAACGGGTCAAAGCACTGAAAAATGACTCATCGCTTCCATGCCAGAACGAGTCAAAGCACTGAATAATGCTAGTGGCAAATCGACTAAGTACTGATGCACATTTTTAAACATTCTTGTCAAGTTGATAATGTGAGATAAATGACTATTGAAAAAAATCTTGGTGTCTATTTACTTTTGAGATGTCTCTGTAGAGTATTAAATTTAGATTCTCTCTAAACTTTTTACAACTGCTTCTAAGACTTCAACGCTAGAAACCGGGTTTCGATACCCCTGGTGAGTTAGGAAAATTTTAATTTGACACAAACGTTTCGGGCCTAAACCATTCTTTGGGTGATGTCTGTTAAAGTCGAAACGTTGTGTCAAATTAAAGTTTTCCTAGATTTTATTACCATTGTATCTAGTGATTTTTTCTTTCTTACCCTTTTAAATACTCACCACCTAAAAGGCCAGTCTATTCTAGAGACCGTTTTTCAGTTTCTTTAACGTGAACCATTTTAAACCGAAATAAAAACAAAAAGTGAACATCAAGAAAACAGAAACGTTAATTAATAAAATAATCTCCTAAAAGCTACCTGCACTGGTTGCTATTCTAATATTTTTTTTGGATTTTCAGCCAATCTCAATTTAATGTATTGAATATTTAATACGCAAGTATTAGGGCGCTGGAAAGTAAAGATAATTAAAAGTTAAGTACTCGGAATTTGGTTTCTATTTAAAGCCTCATTCGTTTTTTATTACTTACACGTATTCTATTTAGTTTCGAGTTATTTCGAGAATTAAATAATCAACTGGAAACAATTTACTTAGAGTTTTTAATTATATTCTAAATCATTAATTTTTAATTGGGCTTCTGTTTGTTTGCCCTCTTGCTATAGGGTCGAACAGATATGTTACATAGCAGATCAGTAGGTTTATCCATTAAGTTTTAAGTAAGCATCTGATTACTCTTAACCAAAATAGCTAACTTAATTCTCTTCGTGCCCATAAGCAAGTTTATGGACTTAAAATGCTAGAATCAAGGTTTTGATTCCCCGCGGTGAAAAGAGCGCACGAAGCCCATTGTGTAGCTTTGCGCTAAAAATAACCATACAAGAATCAGTTTCTCAGAAAAAGTTATATTATATTAAGAAGACAAGAAGTATCTGGGGTTTATAGCTATTGTTTTCAATATATGTAGTCAAAACATTAAAATTATTCCTAAGTTCTTTTAAATAATCTAATTAAGTTCGTTTTATTTTGAGAATACAATAGTTGATTTGGTTTAATGTGGTTAATTTGCACAATTACATGCCATATTGTTGTTGTTGCTAGGATTGGCTTGTGTTTGTATACCATGTGCTATAGTGTCGAGAAACGGTTATTAATCGTGATCTCTCCTTTTTTTATTATAAAAGATGCAGTCCTGTCTTACTTACATAGGAACTTGGCGTAAAATGTAATACACAATAATTAATAAATAACTAAAATGATAATGAATTTTTATTGATACAATTAAATACCAAATATAAGAAGATAAACAATAATAGTAAGTTTTTTTCCGATTTGTTGCGTCCCTGGAGTCGGTAGTTTGAAATAAAGGACAGAGTCATGCTATTTGCAATGCGCACTGACAAACGTGCTCTGACCGGAATCCATCATTGGAGGAGGACGACCCATATTGGAAAACCCTCTAGAATGTAACCTTAACCATTTAATACGAGATGTACAAAATGAATAAAAGAAGTTAATTGTGTTGAAATATATTCTTTATTCCAGACATTATAAGACAAGGTTTCATTAGCAAATAAATATCAAATTAATACAAAAATCAAGAAAGAAAATCAACCTCGTTATTCAACGTAATTACAAATAAGGGCGTAAAAAGATACTGAGCTAAAGAAATACAAAATAAAGCAATAAGGAATACTTTAACACTTGTGTTGTTGAAAAAAAAAACATTAACGTTCATATTAAAAATAACAATACACTTTGAAAGAATTGTATTGAGGTAACAAAAACATGAGAATATGAAGAAATAGAAATAAAATAGCTGAAAATGAATTGATTATACCATCTGTAGGAATACTTTAACTAAAAATCATTACGGTGTTATATTTTATTTTAAAGTATTTCAAAAGTTAATAGGTAGGGCATTAAAAGTTTGAAAGACCGAAACGCTTTGTTTATAATTCCTTTTTTGATTTTAGTGTTTACAACAAAAGTAATATTTTATACGAAAATCTTTTTTTCTTAACAGTTAGCATTGAACTGTTCCATAAACGTGTGCAACTCTCTTTGTAAGTCCCTAAACTTATTGCTGATCCACCGGGGGGGGGGGACTGTCGAACTCTCCATTTATATTCTATTCAAAAGTTGCCCGTATGATAAAACTGAAAGAGCATGATCGCGGATGGATTTGGATTCCACGATCCACAGATTACGAGTTTAAGCCTAATGATTTCCAGACCTGTGATGACACAGTTCTGAATATTTTTTTATACCTAGCAGTCATTGAGACGTCCCGCGTGGCCATCATATTCGTTCAGAACTCTACGTACCTAAACTCTTACAAGAACAATCTAGGCAGATCAC
>NW_013669798.1:56537-65189 GCF_000517525.1 Limulus polyphemus
GATGTATTTGACCACGCTCTAGGTTTCATAGATTAATTTACCCTAATCCTACCTAAAATAATTTCAATTTGAGGGTAGGGTGGTATAGATCCTGATTAGTACACAAAGGGCTATCTGTGTTCTACCCACCACGGGTATCGAAACCCAATTTCTAACGTTGTAAGTCCGCAGACATACCGCAGGGCTACTGGGAGCTAGTGATTGTTAGACACATTAATACATACGACGGAAATGTTATGCTGGAAATCAAATTGATGAATTTTAAGTATACAAAAGAAAACAGAAATATTAAAATCTTAATCAAAATACAATAATGTAAAACCTACTGACGTCTTCACATATAAAATCCGTAAAATACAATCATTAGAGAACCTACTGTAATCCATCTAAAGTGCAGATAGACTCACGATGCGGGCTTTAAACGAAACAAGCATGAAGAAGTCGGACCGATAAAATAATACTGCTAGATGTCGCTGTACTCACACAGTATACTCTTGAAAATGGTACGACGAAGAAACTTTAGCATTATGTGTTTTGTTACTCAAGTAAATTCACTCCTTGTGAGAATGAATGTATAACACGGTCTCAACAGATTACATAGTCATTTTATTACAGTTGAGATATTTGAATTGAATACTGTGTTAAATTTGTTATAATTATTGAGAATGATGTCTCAGAGCATAGTTAAAAATAAGCTTTCTCTAATAAAGGCTGAAATAATGAAACTAAAACCTATTTCTTCACTGCGTAAGAAGGCGTTCTGTAACTTTTGCACAATTAGCGAAATTATTGAATGATAAATTTCAAGCGATTTATTAAAGAATATACACACGTACAACATCTTACGTTCTGATATCACTGCACTCATCACAAATAGGGTCACACTTTAGTATCATAACTTCACCGTGGAGGAGGTGAAAACTCCCGCCGTCGTCGTCACACGGTGTTTCAATTGTTAAAGACACGGCCATGTATCCGCAGCACGTATACGTGGGTTGTGGGGGACACCATCTAATTACACAGTGCACAAAAGAAAATAACTCCCCACGATGCTACAACTGTAATGGCACGTGCAACTATATAGGGTGTCCCAAACACAAAGAAACTGAGACACACATTTATAATATTAAACACGACACACAGAAGAAACAAACACCTTCAGCCCAACAAGTAAAACACCACCCTTACCAACAACACCAAACATACAACCATAAACCACAGAAATATACGCTGCAGCAGTTAAAGCCCAAACAAAACAATCAGTGAACTGACCAGCAACTGACCGTGGCTGGTTATTTCACTGATTGTTTTGTCTTCACAGTTAGTTGCTGGTTATTTCACTGATTGTTTTGTCTTCACGGTTAGTTGCTGGTTATTTCACTGATTGTTTTGTCTTCACGGTTAGTTGCTGGTTAGTTCACTGATTGTTTTGTCTTAACTAACCGTGAAGATAAAACACTCAGTGAAATAACCTGCAACTAACCGTGAAGACAAAACAATCAATGAACTAACCAGCAACTAACCGTGAAGACAAAACAATCAGTGAACTAACCAGCAACTAACCGTGAAGACAAAACAATCAGTGAACTAGCCAGCAACTACCCACGAAGATAAAACCCAACACACTACCGTTACAAGGTAGGAAGTCAGCCCACAGAAAATATGACAACTAGCTCGAACTCCAGTCATCACAAGGACGATCTTTAACTTCATAGCTGAAGTTCAGAACCCAGACAACAACACAGATTATCTGACAACCCAGGCAACAACAGATTACCTGACAATCATAATCAACACAGATTATCTGACAACCCAGACAACAACACAGATTATCTGACAACCCAGGCAACAACAGATTACCTGACAATCATAATCAACACAGATTATCTGACAACCCAGACAACAACCCAGATTATCTGACAACCCAGACAAGAACACAGATTATCTGACAACTCAGACAAGAACACAGATTATCTGACAACTCAGACAAGAACACAGATTATCTGACAACTCAGATATTACACAGATTATCTGACAACTCAGATATTACACAGATTACCTGACAATTATAATCAACAAAAGATTATCTGACAACCCAAGCAACAACAGATTACCTGACAACCATAATCAACACAGATTACCTGACAACCATAATCAACACAGATTACCTGACAATCATAACCAACATAGCTGCAAAACACCTGGCACAAAGCTCCCACGAATTATACAAACCGAGATGGGTTACTTCCGAACGAAAAATTGACAATCCTACTTGTGAATATCAAAGGTGGCCTTGCTTCCAAGAGACACGAGATCGAAGACTTAATGAAACAAACAGATACTGATATTATTTGTATTAGTGAGACCCTTATTACTACATATGCGTCATCAAAATCTACTGGATACTCATCAATCAGATCAGATAACTTAAATAAAAAGGACCCAAATCGGGACATATCCTTGATTAATATTCAGCTATTAAATATTCAGATTAAACTTCAGCTATCAATCAGACGATTTTCGCCACCACAAATGAGAGCGTAGCTATTGACATTACAATCACAAATTATACAGTTTTAGACTGTAGCTAGTCAAGGATTCTAGATACGAAACTACTTCCAAACATTGTCAATCAAACAATACATATGTAGGTAGTGATGGGGATGTCAACAGTAAACATAAAGATTACGGATGTAATACTACTACAAAAAAAAATGTATCTTCTTGTTCAACTTCCTTAATAATTCAGATTCAATAATGATACGCCCACACATTTTTGTGATGCAACCAATACTGGTAATATGTTTGATGGACGTATTACTTCCAAAGATCTAAGTCAGAAATGCTCAGACTTTCAAGTCGGACAGTATACTGATAGTGAGAATTTTCCAATAGGGGTGTGTCTTCGACTTCGCTCCTCCCCATCTCAATATACTAATTCATAATCAAAAGTATAATTATAAGAAAGCAGACTAAAATACACAGCTTTATTGAGCGAACTGCTTCGAAATTCCGTCACAACTAGTGCCTCGCGATCGTCGGACATTGTCAAACAATAACTGAGTGTATTACAAAAACAGCAGAAACAACAACACCTAACCATAAACCATTTTATGAGCCCTCGAACTACTATAGAGACGCCGATGCCCTAATATAAATAAATATACAGATAATATAATGTCCATAAATCATTTTTATTGACGTTTAACGATGCAGAGATATGCTTAAATTGATTGTACTCTGATGATTAACCGACACATAATATTTAAACTTTGTCTCTAGGAAAAAATAAGAAATTCTGTATGTTTTTACCGTGAGACTAACAATTGTGAAACTTTAATAAGGACAGATCAAATAAATTATTCTAATTTTATGTTCTGGCCAAAACGAAAATAGTTTTTAATTAAAGGTGTACGTATAATACTGTTTTACCACTTAACACGCGGTCCCCAGGTCGGGCAGCGGTAAGTTTACGGACTTACGACGCTAAAATCCGGGGTTCGATTCCCCGCGGTAACCCAGCAGATAGCCCAATGTTCTAAAATAAATAGGCAAACAGGTTTGATTTGTATATGCATGTTTATATATTTATAAATATTCAATGCTAATTTCAACAAGTAACCCGATTTTTCGTTCATTTCAGTCACGCCGTAAAACAGTTTTAGGCTTAACAGCTGTGTTAATGTTATAATTAGGGATGCACGGGTACCCGGCCGAGTGTCGAAGTTAGGCATCTAAGCCCTAATCTTTGTGACAACTAACGCGGTACTGGAAGTTACAGTCAATAATTGGTTTATTTATAAGAATAAAAACGTGTTCTGAGCAACAAAAACTGACCGCCCGCTGAAAGTCAGGGATTCAGAGAACAATAGTTGTTAATAACAGGCATGGCTTGAGAAGTGGATTTCTGGGAAAGGTGGGGGTTTTGAGAACAATAGGGGTTAGGGTTTGAGAAGTTGGGGCTAGACATTGAAAGTTGAAAGTAAAACTTGAATGTTCTGTTGGTGATTATTCGGTTAAATGTAATAAATATCAATTTTGTTTTTGTTTTTCTAATTTTTGTGTATGTTTTTTTAGGGGGGGGGGCAAGGGGAGAACCCGGTCCCGGTTAGCACCCGGCGCCAGCCGAAGCCAAGTGAACGGGTACCCGGACCCGGTATTCGGGCAAATTTTACTGCCCGTGCATCTATAGTTATAATGTTTGCATTTTTTACGTGTGTTGGGGTTTGATGTCCTCTTTTTTTTTACTTTTTCAGTTCAGTTAAACGTTCAAATGACAATTTTCAGACTGGTTAGTAGACTGGTTTATAATTTCACTGAAATTATAAAACCTTTTTACAACATTATCGTCTAAAATTACATCACAATGATCATACACATCAACACTAAATATCATATCTCCATTTGTTCATCATTGTTTCACATTAGCCTATATTGCTAACAATTCTAGGTGTTGCTATAGCGGCCCGGCATGTCCAGGTGGTTAGGGCGCTCGACTCGCAATCTGAGTTCGAATCCCCGTCACACCAAACATGCTCGCCTTTTCAGTAGTGGGGGGTAGGGCGTTATATTGCGACGGTCAATCCCACTATTCGTTGGTAAAAGAGTAGCCCAAAAGTTGGCGGTGGGTGGTGATAACTAGCTGTCTTCCCTCTAGTTTTACACTGCTAAATTAGGGACGCCCAGCGCAGATAGCCCTCGTGTTGCTATAGCGACCCGGCATGTCCAGGTGGTCAGGGCCCCGGCATGGCCAGGTGGTTGGGGCGCTCGACTCGCAATCTGAGTTCGAATCCCCCGTCACACTAAACATGCTCGCCTTTTCAGTAGTGGGGGAGGGGGCGTTATATTGCGACGGTCAATCCCACTATCCGCTGGTAAAAGAGTAGCCCAAAAGTTGGCGGTGGGTGGTGATGACTAGCTGTCTTCTCTCTAGTCTTACACTGCTAAATTAGGGACGCCCAGCGCAGATAGCCCTCGTGTAGCTTTGCGCGAAATTAAAAATAAACAAAGAAAAACAACTACTGCAGCGTGCCGTCTACACAGATACCATCAACACTACCGTTTTACTGATTCACTAAAACATGATTTCTTGCTAAATTATTTATATCTATCTACGTTTTTGTTCAGCAAATAATAATAATAATTTAATAAGTTATATGTTCCAAAAAAGTAAATTTAGGTTATAATAATTGTGCTAGTTTTAATTGTTGGAACTTATTTCACTCCGATTAAATTTGCCCAAAAAAAAAACCTTATGTAATGGTATTTTGTACTTTATTAGTTTAAAAGTGTTATTTATAATAACTGGCGCCAATTGCAGGTAAACGAAAGTTAAAATGGCGATGATGTTTTTACGCTGTGTTTGTAAATTATTACTTTGGAATACTAGACTGTATAAAATAATAAATCTTACCTTTTACTGTTGTAGAATGAAAGTTTCAATGTAAAAATGTTTAAAGTATGATGTATAAATGATGGGTAGACGCCAGGATTTGGCTAATATTACTCCTCTTGTACCATTAATTATACGCCTATTAGCTTTACATCAATAGTGGGAAGTTTTAGAAGGGCTGTTGAAAAATGTTTTGAAAAGTCATTTAACAAAGTTTAAAATTTTGTTGACTAATCAACATGGTTTCACTAGGGTAAAAAATCTACCCTTACAAATCTTTTGACATTCTTTGAAAAGGTTACTGCTTATGTAAATGAGGGTATTGGTGTGGTTTTCGTGTATCTGTAGATATGGGGGGATAGAATGGCTCATTGGATATAAAATTAATTAGATGGAAAAAGGAAGCAGATGATTGTTATAAAAGAAGCTTGTCAAAGTGGATTAATGTCACAAGTGGAGTATCTCAGTGTTAGGACTTTGCTCTTTTTGAGTTGCATCAATGACATAGAATATAGATGAAGAAAGGATCAATAAATTGTTTAAATTTGTTGATGATGTTAAAGTTTGGGTGTTGTTGGCTGTGTGGAAGATGCTGCTGCTTTACTAAATCATTTAGAGTATTTGGTGCGTTGTACGAATAAATGGCACATAACGTTTAATTATAACAAATAAAAGTGTGAAATATCATAACTTGAATTCTAAGTATAAATATGATGGTAATGACATAAATAGTGCTATGGAAAAAAAAGGAACAAGGCGTTCTAATTGATCAGTCTCTTAAGTCATCCAAACAGTGTACTATTGATAGTGATAGGGCGAATAGGATTTTATGTTGTATCTACAGAAATATTGAAACAAGTCTAAAGAGGTTATATAGGTCATAGGTTATTTGAAATATTGTGTTCAGTCTCGGGCTCGCTACATGAGGAAGAACATCGAATTAGTGGGAAAATGCTCAGAGGAAGCCTACTAGGATGATTTTTGGGATGAAAAGCTTCCCATACGAAAATAAAATCACTAAAATTGTTTCCAGTTGAAAAAAAGAAGAGTTAGAGAGGATCTGATCGAGTTGTTTAAGACCGTTAAGGGAATTAATAGTGTTGATGCATCATATTTTTCTGTACTTAATGGTGAGAGTGGTGGGACTAGGGGACATGAATATAAATTTTGACAGAGTGGAAGTTATATTCAGTTAAGACAGCTTTATTTTTTCTAACAGAGTGGTTTGGCTTTGGACTAGTTTGCCTTCAAATGTGGTGGAGGCAGTTAATGAGAGCTTAGAGGAAGGCTTGATAAGAATGATAAGGGCTGGCTTGGAGTACTTTTTTTTTTAGTAAATGGAATTGCGGAGATGGATCAACAGGTTCCTTGTTGTCATTAAAATATATGTATATGTAATTCATTATCTGTAAAAACCCAACGTATTAAAAAGTTATCCCTCAGCACAGAAACACACAAAAAATATGTAGAAGAACCTGTTTAACAAGAGCTCGTGCGCTACGGAATGCGGTTCATTAAAGTTTCACGTGGCAGGCACTGCATGGAAATATAACATGTTTTTGTTCTAAATAATAGAATGAGGTTAGTACGCGAGCATCAGTAATACCTTTTCTTTTACCCGTGGTCAGTGAATTTGCACACTTTGCTTGAGGTACTTGCGCAAGACTACATAAGGGTTATCTGCACTAGACGTCCTTAATTTTGAACTGATCAACTATAGAGAAGGCAGCTAGTCAACAGTACCCATCTGCCCCTAATCAATAGTACCCATCTGCAGCTAGTCAACAGTACCCATCTGTAGATTGTCGAACAACACCCACCTGCAGCTAGTCAACAGTATCCATCTGTAAATAGTCTAACAACACCCATCTGCAGCTAGTCAACAGTACCCATCTGTCCCTAGTCAATAGTACCCATCTGCATCTAGTCAAAAACACCCATCTGCAGCTAGTCAACAGTACCTATCTGTAACTAGTCAACAGTACCCATCTGTAGATAGTCGAACAACACCCATCTGCAGCTAGTCAACAGTACCCACCTGTAGCTAGTCAACAGTACCTATCTGTAACTAGTCAACAACATCCATCTGCAGCTAGTCAACAGTAACCATCTGTAGATAGTCTAACAACACCCATCTGCAGCTAGTCAACAGTACCCGCCTGTAGCTAGTCAACAGTACCTATCTGTAATTAGTCCACAACAGCCATCTGCGGCAGTCCACAACAGCCATCTGCGGCAGTCAATACCACCCATCTGTAGCTAGTCAAAAGCACCCATGGGCAATCTAGAACTAGACATAGAATGACGAAATTTGATCAAATTTTGTTGTTGTTTTTTGGCGCAAAGGGATGCAAACCATGAACATTTGGAACGATAGGTTGGAACGCTAACCACTAACCACGCCTAAACCTTCATAATTTGTTTGTATGTGTGTGTGTATCTAGTTGCTTCTCTTTACTTTTGGAATCTGCAAAACTGTCTTTCTTAAAATTATTTACTAATTATTTATTCTCACTTTTATCTAAATAAACGAAGAAAAATGTTGTTGTTTGGGTGAATCAGTTAAGCCTAATTTATTCCCATTTGGCCAATAAGTATGGTGTTTGTGCATTGGAAAATTAATGTATAATACAACTTGAGATGATTTTATGCTATATGTATATAAAAATGAAATATAATTTATGTAAGATATTACTAAGATAGTTGACACCAACTTAATACTTGTTTCAGAGTAAGACATTAGAAATTAAACTATGACAAATGTGTTATAGGTATACCACTTTTTATTCATATTTGCCCCCTACCGAAAAAAAAATTGCGCTCCGCGTAGCAGCATTATCAGAGTGATGGATAACTCCCACTGTTTAGTCTGAAAAGTGTTGCCCAAGAGTTGTCAGCGGGGGACTTCGAACTAGTTGTCTTTTCTCTAGTCTATAACGTCGAACTTAGAGCTTGGTAGGGAAGACAGTCCTGGTGTGGCAGCTTCTCGTGTAATATGTTATTTTGTGGTCCATTGTAGTTTGCAGATATTATTAAAAGAAGAATTGATATCCAGTAGTAAACGACAGAAAAAAAAACTTTATTCCAATATTTAGGTAAGTGTACAGCATGTTCATCAGGGGAAATGACACCTTTCTCAATTACAGGTAGTTTAAACAGTGGCACAGCGGTATGTCTGTGGACTTATCAATTACAGGTAGTTTAAACAGTGGCACAGCGGTATGTCTGTGGACTTATCAATTACAGGTAGTTTAAACAGT
>NW_013669798.1:66169-74659 GCF_000517525.1 Limulus polyphemus
TCACATTGCAACAAAAGCTTTGCGCTCTATGAAATCACATTGCATCGCAGAAGTTTAGGTTTAAAAATCACGTCTTTCCAAATATTTCCCGCGTATACTTTCGTCGTTAACGTGTCACATCTTCTTGGTCGATCTTTTTCTGTAAGTGATTTCCACCAGGAAATAAAACCACATAACAATATATATTTATGTTTGTGTGTTTTCAATTTCGAGAAAATCTACTCGAAGGCTGTATGCGCTAATCGTCTCTAATTTTGAAGCGCGAGACTAGAATGAAGACAGCTTAGCCAATACCACCCATCGCCAACTATTTGGCTACTCTTTACCAAATAATAATGGGATCGATTGGCACATTATAACGTCTCCGCGGCTGAAATGGTGAGCATGATCAGAAACGGGATTCGAGCTCGCGGTCCTCAGATTGCGAGTCGAGCGCCCTAAATACCAGGATGTACATTTATGATATTGGATACAATAAGGATATCTGCCAACATTGCCTGCATCTGTGTTCCGCTAATATCCCGACGCTTGGTCTTGTAAGGACTAATACTTGAATAAACAACTTTATTCATTTTTTGCTTATCTTCTCTTCCTTCTGTTACAAATATGTTAAACTTTAAACCTGTTTGCTTCTAATATGAGTCATGAGTATGTGATAAATTTGTATTCCTGACGATAAAACATAACAGTGGAAAGGTTGTTTTCATCTTCTGAGAACTTATAATATTGTGACCACTCATGTTGTGGTATTATGCTTTGGAGCTAGTTAGATCTCACAAAGCAAGATAATGTTATCCCTTATGTTCGGGGTTGTCATAGTAACTCTTAGCAACTCAGTTTTTAATGGTGGGTGGAGAAAATTCGCAACATTAAATCGCTGAGAGGTAAACCTTCTAGTCTCCTAGACAGGTGTTGTTTTCGTCGCATTACTAGCTTAAATAGAGTGGCTTAAATTACAGCCAGTGTAACTTTTTAATAAGTAAATAACTGTCTTTTCTATAAGAAAGGATTTGTATTCTTAAAATCCATGTTGTTAAAAGAAATGGCACACGTGGTTTAGTAAGATTAGTAAGTACAATAATAATAGAGAGTATTCTACTTTTACGTTATGTTGTTATTCTTATTTGGTTAGCGTATACTTAATTTGCTACAACGTAGACTCGGTAAAACGTGTAAAGCATACATATTATGGGAAGTTCGTGATAACTCTGGAATTTGATTTTGCAGTGTCTTTGGATCTATTTATTTCTGTTTTACAAGAGCCTGGCTTATTGTACGTAGGTAATTGAAGCGAGTTATCGCAGTTCATCTTTTATACCATCAGAGGATTTACATATTTTGAAATACTAACGAAATATAAAATTTCAAAAATTACGAAAAAACTCAACGAATAAATCAGTTCCTTCAGAATTGCCTGGCATGGCCTGGTGGTTAAGGCGCTCGAATCGCAATTTGAGGATTACGGATCCGAATCTCCGTCACCGCCCTTTCAGCCGTGGGGGCGTTATAACGTAACGGTCAATCCCATTATTCGTTTGTAAAAGAGTAGCCCAAGAGTTGGCGGTGGGTGGTGTTGACTAGCTGCCTTCCCTCTAGTTTATCACTGCTAAATTAGGGACGGCTAGCTCAGATAGCCCTTGTGTAGCTTTGAGCGAAAAAATATCCTTCAATAATCTGCTTATTACAAGCATAATAATTATATATATTTTCTGTTTGTGCCGGTTTCAAAGGAAAGACAGAAAAAATCTAACTTGTCGGTTTCGTAAAGAAAAAAAAACGGTTTGCGTTCTGAAAAATATCGTGTACTGTGTGATTCCATTAGAGTTAGTATGGGTTAATTTTAGGTTATGTTGCTCCGTCCATAACAATTTGAGAATGTATAAAAACCTGTCAGATTCTGATAAACAAGTTACACAGTTGCTCTTAAAAATTAATAATGATAATAAGATACATGTTTCCAGAATTTTTCACTTGTGCTACGATGACGTATTCTTCAGCAAACAAACCCCATCATAAGACAGAAGAAGCCAGATTATGTTGTTGAATAACGTGTTGGTCTGTATTCAATATACCTCGCCTTACGGAAGATGAGTTTTGTTTCCCGCAAAAAGAGGTGAAGTTTGGAAAACATCTCAAAAGGAAAAGGAAAAAAAGTTACGAATACTCTTCATCCTAAACGCCGAAACGTTATTACTAGAAAACAAAGACATAATTATATATATCTGATATCGTTGACATTGTTTCTACTTAAGTGTAAATACTATCCCTTAACTTTCAACCTCCTACTGTTTTATATAATGTTCAAGTAATCTATATACAGTTAAATAACCGCAGAAAATTCTTGAACTAAAAGCACGGAGTCCATATCCAGATCTATCACGAAGTACAAAAATATTTGGCTCAATGCCAAAGAGTTAGTGAGATATTTGGCTCATTGCCAAAATGATAGTAAACTTAACACACTTTTATCTTTTTCTAAAGGCTGTCTCCCGGTGGGACAGCCGTAAGCCCACAGGCTTGCAGCGCTGAAATCCAACGTTCGATTCTCCATGGTGGACACAGTTGTTAGTCCAATGATGACAACCACTCAATCTCTGAAGATTAATACCGTTGCGACGTTCACGGTATGATTTTTATGTTGTGTGTGTTTTTTTTTATATATATACATATTGTCACGTGGAATGTGCATTATCTTATTACGTTTGGCACATCTTTTCCTATGTGTAACATAATTCCAATGTAATATACTTGTTTCATTTTTCAAGCCGAAAAATTGACTTAAAGGCTTAAATTGTAGTTAGTAAGACGGTCTTATTTACAAGAAATAAAAACCTATGTTCTGCGAGCAATTGTACCTACCTCTAAGTTGGTACGGTATGACACCCAATATTTTATTCTCGAAGCTGATGCTACTAACGTAGTAGTTATAATAAATCAGTTGATACCACTGGCGAGATTGGAAAAAAAACTGCCGTATAAAATTGGAAGACTTTTCTTCTTAGGTTTTAAGACAACCTGTATTATTCATGCAAGGATGTTGTGGAGCCTCAAACCATCAGATGTGAGAACTATATTAGAATTATAAACTTTCTACCCAAAGACTAAGATAATTTCTAGGAGGCATGTTTTCGAAATGCGCCAGTTTTTGTTGTTGTCTTATGAAATAAAATGTAGTTCTATTTTTACTGTTCTTGCTTTCGCGGATTTGCTTGCATTTTGAACAACTGCTGTGATAGAAACTGATCGGGTCTTGAAGTTACATATAAGTAAAATTTAACATTATATATATATACATATTAGGTCACGCTCTGCTGATATAGAAGAGATGCGTACGTGCTTTTTCACTGAACGGTTGCGTGCATAATTCGACAAGTTCGTTGTGTTTTATTTGGTATACTGCTAGATTTGTATGGGCATAACAGTTTTACCGATGCAAGTAAGGAGGTAATCTTGGAAAAGTATAACATTTTACATATAAATTAGATGTAATTCCTCAGGGTCCCGAAAGTGTTTTGTTTCAGGAGTAAATAAAACCCAACTTAAGAGTAACAAATTTTCTATCTCTTGCTTTTGAAGTTCATATGTCATGCTGCGTTGTAGTCTACAGAGTGCATAATTCTTCTCGTGATTCATGGCATGCGCACGTTTTACTGCCTCTTATGCGACGTCATTTTAGTGCCTACTGACTGACTGACAGACGACACGTTACTGTATAAATGATACGAATGGTAATTTCGGGAATTAGTTGCATAGACATAACATTTTTACTGATGCAAATAATGTGATAACCTTGTAAAAGTATATATTTTCACTTAGAATAAAGTTGCAAATCGGGTTATATATTTATACAGGGTTAAAAGGTGTGGTAGAAAACGTCAGTATAATATGGTAGCTCAGAGGTGATGAGCAGACATGACTAAAATTGAGAAAAATAAACAACGACGACGTGGGAAATCTTTCTAGACTTTTATACCATTAGCGTCGTATTGATTATACGAAGTCGAAGTAAACGGTCGAAATCAAGAACAACAAAGTGATCTTATGTAAACCTTATTTTACTCACTGAAACCGGTCCATGTTTACAATTTTATTATATCTGTACTTAATGTGGATTTTGTAAGGCTGAACAGATTAAAATTAAACTTACTATTAAAGCAGAAGGTGTTATATTTGATAATAACGCAGTAAATTATAGATGGCTGATGCCAAAACAAGATGGAACCTTGTGGTTCGTTTAACAGGTCTGTTCTTTATTGTCTGGGCTAAAGATGGATAAAGAAGGTCAGTAAGATGGCTACATTTGAGAAGCCCATAAAGGGGTAATTAGCAGTTCAAATCCACTTCAGTGATTAGCCCCTACAGCTTTACTCACGTTGTGATTTTAGTTTTGGGGCACGTTCACTGGAACATAATCATGGGTTTTGGCCCAGAAACAACAGAGTTGTCCGATCATGGTGTTCAGCTTTTACCTTACACTCTTTTCAGCAGTAAAAACATTTGAATGCCAATAAGAATACAAGATTTGTGTTTAATCATTTATCAAAGCAAACGTTACGTTTTTATGTTATCTACACAATATTAATGCTCATCCACACCGACCCAAAACTTTCCACAGGGGAGCTATTTACTTCACTAAAATCACTCTGTTATTTATACAATATTAATGCTCATCCACACTGACCCAAAACTTTCTACAGGGGCTATTTTCTTCACTAAATTCACTCTGCTTTTTTTACAATATTAATGCTCATCCACACTGACCCAAAACTTTCTACAGGGGCTATTTACTTCACTAAAATCACTCTGTTATCTATACAATATTAATGCTCATCCACACTGACCCAAAACTTTCCACAGGGGGGCTATTTACTTCACTAAAATCACTCTGTTATCTATACAATATTAATGCTCAAAACTTTCTACAGGGGCTATTTACTTCAATGAAGTCACTCTGTTATCTATACAATATTAATGCTCATCCACATTGACCCAAAACTTTCCATCAGTGCTACTCTTAACTTCAACACAATCACTGTATTATTCATACAGGTGTAATGACTTTAGATTTTTCAAAACGGATATATGTCTTGTATAAAATGGCAGTGAAAAAAAAAGGATCAACTTAGGGCACGAAGATCACTGGAAAAGAGACCTTCAACAATTCGTACTTAAGCTATGGTAAACATAATGTCTTTACCAGATCATAATCCACGAACATAAAGTTCAGTGGCAAGAGCTGTCCACATACCACAGGCAACAGTACATGACATAACGAAAAAAGAACTCCTTGTGGAAAAGCGACACAGCTCAGGGATACACAAGTTACTTCCACAATATATCTATCTAACCATTGCATACCTCAAGCAGCTGGAGAATGAAACAGATATTCATGCAATTCCATTTGAAGACATGCTGGTTAAGTCACTAGATGCAATGCTTATGAATTTCTGTGCGATCAGACTATTGAAATAGGCGCTGTAAAACCGTTGTCCTCGTACACTATATCATTATAGAAAGCATGAAGGGGGAGTGGTGTTGCTTAGGAAATGACATCTATACGACAAAGACTTTGCAATGAAATCTACGTCACAGTGGTTTTGTCAATATGATGATCGTCAGGTAAAGCGTAACCAGACGTGGCGACATCAAATATAATGGCGTAGTGAGGTTCCAAATAATTTAAGACAACGTATTCAACCACCGTATTCATATCAAAAATCTAATATCTGCATCCATTCAAGAAATCTTAAGCGAAATAAAAAGCTAAATGCTGCTTTATCTGAAACAGTTGGTTATATCTCAAAAACACAACGGAAAACAACTTGACGTAACTCACAATGCATCATTTTATTCATTTACTGCAAAATTGAATTAACATTCAACTCATCTCCTATTTAACAACATCACATTTTCTGTCAAGTAACTGAATGATGATTTGCAGGGGAATTAAGAGCCAACCTGAATGTAAGTTCAGGTTTAGTTCATATGAAAATGATGCAATCAATGCCAAGTTACATCAACCCGGGATTCTTACACTGAAATTATTAACTAGAATTTTAAAGTGAACCTACTCATTCATGTAAATAATATGCAGGGCAGGATACTGATATCATTACAGACATTACTAAATAGATCACATAGGATTAAAAAGCGTATTACTTTTAAAGATAACAACGTGAGATAAACAGCCATGAGTAGTACACTTGTTCTGAACTGAACTATGCGAAATGAACTTGGGAACGAGAGTGAGGGATGAATGGGAGGAGTGTTTTTTTTTTCATTTTTACTAAAAATGGCTAAGTATACAGCTAAATACACATATACTGAATTCATTGCTTCATGCCGCTAGTACTAAGATTGATATATATCACAAAGTCTGCAATAGATAAAGTAAAGATCCTCCTCTGGTCATGATCTCTAGGTTCTCACGTCGCAAGCGCTCAGCCCAGCGTTTGCTACTGCTCTTGGTGTGTTTACGGTTTGGAGTTGTTTCCCTTAGCGACAATTAATGGCGAAATACAGGATATTTTGGAAGCCATTTTAAAGCATATTTAAAATTTTGACAATCATATTTTGTAGAAGTGTGCACACTGAACTGCCCACTTCACATTCAAGTATTTTAGTCCCGACGCCGCTTACGACCATTGGGGCGCCTAAGATGCATCATCGGTGATTCTAGTACAGATATATCTGGTGACGCTCATCTTCTCTACAGACAGTCGTCCCTAAGTTAGCAGTGAAAGACTAGTGTACGTGTGGGTGTTTTTTGAAGTAAAAACACAACAGGCTATCTGCTGTGTCCACCAATGAGAACCAATCCCTTGATTTTAGCGTTGTAAATCCGTACACTTACCGCTGATCCGCCGGGTGACTATGTGAAAGACTAAAGGGAAGACAGCTAGTTACCGTCACATTATAACGCCCCTACGGCTGAAAGAGCAAGTATATTCGGCGACAGAAATTCGAACCCGTGAGACCCGCATGTTGCGAATTGAGCGCCCTTACCACCATGCCATACCAGGCCCACCACTTTGCATTCATACCACTAAGCAAAATAATACTTGCACTATTTTTGCTATTGTTAGACAAAGACTGGAGATACTGAAAATCTGGTGGAAGATTTTCGTTGTTGTGAAATCTAAAGTAGAGAAAGCTGATAATGGACATTTCGAACACCTGTCTTAGAGGTGCATAGAGATCTCAGGATGAAGCAAAACACTTGAAATTTCAATTACTTAGAAAAGCATGCATGTTTTATGCGTAAAAAAACCAGCAAATTTATTTCTTATTTTACTTTTTATTTTGGCTACATAATCACCATTTTATTTGATAACTCAATAGAAAGGAGTGATTAACTAATATATTTCAAATGTGTTGATGACGTATGTCGTGGCACCAATTAGAACACATACAGCTTCATACGTTACTTCTCTAACTGAATTATATCCTTAGTATTTATGCTTTACGGTTCGTTCCTATAAGAAACCTAAAAGTCTGAGAAATGATAACACTAATACAAAATTCCAGTAACAATTCTACGGGATCTAGACATTCGAGTCCACCGTTGGGACAGCGGTAAGTCTATGGATTTACAACGCTAAAATCAGGGCTTCGATTCCCCTCGATGGACACAGCAGATAACTTAATGTGGCTTTGCTATAAAAAAAATATACACTAGGCAATTCGTAGGATATTTTAATGTAATACGTTAACAATTCTTTCTGAACGAACACTTTATTTCCTGCTGCCATCAAATGTAGGACGGACATTGTATCTTCTACAATCATAACGTACCAATAAGTTTATTTGCTTTTAATACAGTGTTTTTCAAACTGAAGGGCGTAGGGGGGGGGAGGACGCAGCCATTTGGCGGGAGAGCCAAAAATAAACACGAAGGAAACGAAAGAGTTGGAGACGACCTAACAAAACTATCACTTTGCTCTCAAAACCTTTTTTTTTCTTCTCTCTCTCTCTTTCGTTCTTGTTATTATTAAAAACGGGGAAAAAATTTTGATTTTGTTATTATCACTTGTCAAAATTATTTTAAGGTGAAGATATTTAAATTTTGAATAATCAAGTAAAGGCGATATTTTTATTGTATGCACCTGATGTTCTCAAAATATCATTTAATTTCCATTAAAAACAAATTTGCTTTTGACAGACAGCACCAGGGGCTACCTACTATAGTTCAATCACGTTACTTTTCACAAGTTTTGTATATATATATTTTTTTTTTCTTATACGTACCTAAAAATCTTAGGCTTACGTCTGGAAATGAATTTCTGACAGACAGAAATAACTGGTTTTTAATGCCATCAATTCCACATCCATAATCAATTTCGTCTACATGTTTTTGACAGAAAAATATTCCTTATAAAATAATTGAATATTTATTTCCAGCAAATTAAAACAAACTGTAAAAATAAATGCTAGTTGCGCGAAATGTTTATTTATAAAAGTTTGTTTGTTTGGAATTAAGCACAAAGCTAC
>NW_013669798.1:75115-83752 GCF_000517525.1 Limulus polyphemus
ATAAAAGAAATACCAAAACAGTTTTGTAGCATCATCTGACGTAAGCAACTGTTTTGCATCATTTACACACAAACCTGTAATGTCCTGCTTCTTGACTTGTGGTAATTTATTTTACATGTTAAAATACTTCAATGGTACACTGCTGGATCTGTTTAATGTTTTTTTTTACCGGTTACCAAATGTTGTTAGTGAGAATGTTTAGCCGCAAGTATAGCGGCTCTCCCCCCCCCCCAATCCGCAGAGCGGTACCTCTGCGGACTTACAACGCTAGAATCCGGGTTTCGATACCCGTGGTGGGCAGAGCACAGATAGCCCATTGTGTAGCTTTGTGCTTAATTTCAAACAAGCAAACAATATGGCGGCTCCTAGAATTGTTTTGCTTTTTTTTTTTTCCAAAATACAAAATTTTAGTTTATAGGTCCGTCATTTCTTGACCGATCTGAGTTCTAATTGCCGTTTTGGACTCAAGAGGTCAAAACCCTTTCGACTTATGTATTTGACAAAGCCCAAGGTTTCGTTGATTAATTTGCTCTAATCTTACCTAAAATAATTTCAAGTTGAGGGCAGGGTGGTGGAAAAAATACTGATGAGTACACAAAGGGTTATCTGTACTCTGCCCACCACGGATATCGAAACCCGCTGTACCACTAGGGGAGCCCTGATGAGTAATAAAATCGAATCAAATATATGCGCGCCCCACGCTTGGTATTGCTAGCGCCCAAAAATATAGCTAAGGAAAAAGGGAGAAAAAAAGTCTGATAGATTAATTTACTCTAATCCTATCTAAAAGAATTTCAAGTGCCACGGCTATTGAGGATTCCCTCTTGTTGATAGTTCACGAATCAAGTAAGGAGGTTTCGTGTGTTTGAGAGTGTATTAAACTCTTTCTTTAATGTTAGTTTCTCAGCAGCACTGATTAAAATGTATAATACACGCACAGCATATTTATTATCACTATGTCCTTATTGTTTTTAATTATAGTGATTAATTTGAATTGCTAGCTTCGTGAGCTAT
Organism: Limulus polyphemus; assembly: GCF_000517525.1. Classification (NCBI taxonomy): domain Eukaryota; kingdom Metazoa; phylum Arthropoda; class Merostomata; order Xiphosura; family Limulidae; genus Limulus; species Limulus polyphemus. The sequence continues at coordinate 76,130 of NW_013669798.1, forward strand.
CATTAGGATTACGACAGAGGTCACAACTGAAGAGTTAATGCGTTCTACTCATTATAAGTTGGTTTCCTTCTTTTGTTTTAATACGTTTCTATACTTCTTGTTAGAACGGCGTTACTAAATGATCTATATTCAGTACTAGGTTTAATTATAGTTGCGATCAAAGTACGTAGCTTACTTTGAACAGAAGTTAATGATAACACAATAAGCCTCAGTATAATACCTGCCAGTTAGTTAAAAGTATGCTACCTACTTAGTCAAGTACGGATAATTTCTGAACTATATTAAGCTCGTGTGGATTAAAATTAAAATACATTGAACTAAAATAGCATTGAATGTGTCATTCTTAAAAGTGGGAGGAATAACAGTAAGATACGCCAGACTCTATTCTTAGGGTTGCAGGTTCGAATCCTTCCACTGAAGATGCTTGTCCTTTCAGCCGCGGGTGCGTTATAATGTGACGGTCAATCACACTGTTCAGTTAGAGTAGCCCAAGAGTTGGTGGTGGGTGACGTTGACTAGTTACCTTCGCAGATAGCCCTCGAGTAGCTTTGAGCGAAATTCAAAACAAAACAGACTATTAGAGTGCAAATCAAAATAACAGGAAATCATTCGAACATATATTTTTGAATATTTTTATTGCCTAACTTGTATCAAACGTAGTTAAGATGATAATTTCATAAATAAACTTTTCAACATAAACTCTGTGACTAAATTTAGGCCTAACTTCAGATATAACGCTTCACTACAAACTCACATGTATGCCTAACTAAGTTACTTAGCTTCGAGATGATCATTTTAAGATGGTTATAAGAAATCTAAATAAATAAACCCACTGAACTCAGCCTTCGAGAAAAATGGACATCAAACAACTGAATGCTAACAATTCTTGACTTTGGTTACTAATATTAAGTTCATTATCACAAGACTCTCATTAGCTAATATATTGTCACATTCTTACGTACAAAATATATTAAAATAACATAATAATTTGTATAACCTTCTTTGCTCAGTAGGAATTTTAGCCACGAAATCAGAAGAAACAAAAAGTGTTTTCCAAACGAGTGTTTGGTTCGATGAAAGAGTTTTAAAATCAGAAAAGAGTACTATTTTGTTGGGTAAGGTCCATATTTTCTATATTTCCACTACGTTGTGATACAGTTAACTATTAAGCTGCATTTTAGCTGTGACCACCTGAGACGATATCCATACCACACAAAAATATGAAGTTAAGTAACATCCGGGCACTTTTTTACTTTCCTTAGCTCCTCCTCCTTTGCCAAAATATTCAAATTCGATATTAAATATGCCATCCAACCAAGCAAACACGCGAACATTTATTAATTGATAGTACCATTCGTTATCACATAAATATTTTTTCGCCCTTTCAGCCGCGGGGGCGTTATAATGTGACGGTCAATCCCACTATTCGTTGGTAAAAGAGTAGCCCAAGAGTTGGTGATGACTAGTTGCCTTCCCTCTAGTCTTACACTGCTAAATTAGGGACGGCTAGCGCAGATAGCCATCGTGTAGCTTTGCGCGAAATTCAAAAACAAACAAACATTTTAAAAATATTTATCTTATCGATTCTTGTAAAAGTTATTTGTAAAGTTCGAAGAATTGCGTAGTTTTGATCACAGTCCCTGGTAAAAATATTCCATAAAACGGGAGAATGGACGAATCAAAATCATTCTTTTAGGTTTTACGCAAAAAATTAATATTAATTTGATAATTTTTGTAAAGCTATTCGCTAAAACAAACAAACATACTAACAATATAATTCAAACTAAAATTTCTAATTATATATATATATTTCTTTTCTAGTCGAGTCTCAGGACAAATTTTTATGAATTACAAAAAAAAATCGCATTTAAGACGTTTTTTCTTTTTTAAATATAACTTGCTAGCTATAATACATCCATACATCAAGTAAGAAGTTTACTGTACATTGTTTCTTGTTAAAGTAATAAATAGTACGTAACTCTCTGGCTTTACAGATAACTGTAGCCTTCCTGGATTAATCAAATATTCTCTTCTTACTAAAATGTTATTACCATAAGCATTGTAATTAATCTAATGTCACTAAACTTATCTGTTTAAAAGATAATACTACGTTCACTTATTTAATCGCTCACTTCATCAGAATTGATAAATACCCACCAGTAATTCACTGTTAGCAAAAACTTGGTATTGGTTTGTTTGTTTAGGATGTTAGCAAAAAGTTATACACGAACAACCTGCGCTGTTCGTCTTTAAGTTTGATCTGATAGACTAAAAGAAAGGCAGCTAGTCAACAACACTAACTGCCAACTCTTGGGCTACTTTAATCGAATAATGAGATTTGACAGTCACACTTATAACACACCGACGGCTCCAAAATGCGGAGTACTAAGTTATTTTATTTTTTGCAACAACGATACACGAGCAACAGACGAACGGCACGCCAACCACAAGGTCAATTCGATTGGAACTGGTAACTTGAAAGATACTTTATGAGACATTTTAGCTAAGCTTTCAGGTCAGATACCTCAAGTTTTCAGATGGAAGGTCAGCCAGCCAGAAATATTGTCTTAGTGTTATGCATATACTCTGGATTGATTGTCAATTATAGTGCCCTCACGGTTGGAATACGTGGAGCCTATTAGGTGGCAGTACAATCAACCACTTGGCCTCGCCAAATTAATTAACAGAATATTTAGGGGGCATCCAAATCCAACAATGTCTGACGGAAAATGTGTTTTTTTAATGTTTTTAAATAGGGTTTTGATTTCGGATCTCAACTCCAGTATTCGTGTGATAATCATATGATTACGGCCGAAAATATTATTATTAGCGAAGGCAACCAATCAAGTGATGACTAAACGCATTCTAAAAACCTAGTGATACGGCCAATCACGTAGCTGGGTGAACAATGTTGAACTGTTGACTTATAATAGAACTGAAACACACACACACACAAAACTACACGAGGGTTAGTGCAAAATTTAAAGAGGGGGAAAGAAATTATCAACGAGCTGACGAATCAAGCGTAAGTACGTAATTAAGCATATCATTTACTTGAAAGATTAAACGTTCCCCGTGTATAGATCGATTGACGTGGCTAATTTTGGTGTAATTACACACAATGTAATGCCAGAAAACTATGCATTTCTTTGACTACAGACCCCCCCCCTAGTGGCACAGTGATATGTCTACAGACTTACAACGCCATAAATCGGGTTTAAATACCCGATGTGGGCAGAGCACAGGTAGCTAGCTCATCATATAACTTTATTCTTAACTACAAACAAACAAACTACAAACTCAGGCAGGTTTGTGTATTACATACTACGAAGGGATCAATTAAACCAAAACGTTGTCTGCACGGTATGCGTGTCTTGGTTGTGGTCGACTAAGTTCAAAGACTTATCTACGCCACGTGTTTTAAGTTTTCTTGTATATCTATTTATGACATTAATTATTCATATTCAATTGGCTCCATTAATTTTTTCTATAAGTGACTGTTCAGTATTGATCTATATATTTAGAATACTATTTTTTATCAGAAGTTGTTGTAAAATGTGTAGTTTGTGTTATTGAACCTAGAAACCATAAATATAAGTTTCGATATGATTTAATGACATCATCATAAAAACAATCATTAGGATCTTCTACACACGTCTGTAAAGTACTCCATTTAGAAACCTTAAATATAAGTTTCGATACAATTTAATGGCATCATAATAAAAACATACATTAGGATCTCCTACACACGTCTGTAAAGTACTCCATTTAGAAACCTTAAATATAAGTTTCGATACAATTTAATGACATCATAATAAAAACATACATTAGGATCTTCTACACGTCTGTAAAGTACTCCATTTAGAAACCTTAAGTATAAGTTTCGATACAATTTAATGACATCATAATAAAAACATACATTAGGATCTTCTACACGTCTGTAAAGTACTCCATTTACTTGAATTTGAGAAACAGACTGATCGTGTGGTGTGTTAAATGACTATTTCAGCCCTGTAGTTGCACATATCTACGTATAAATATCATTGTTCATCTACATCGTAAAGAGACGTGTAGTAGGCGCCATCTATAGAAGCTCACCATCAAAGACTGCTTCTTTGACAGGCGCTTCATGGACACATGCCATAAAAGCTTATCAGCATTTTTCTTGAATATTCTCGACCACTTATCCTCTACCGACATCTGTGAATTAATTGTCACTAGAAAAACGTGTTGACACTAACCAGTGATGACTGAAAGAAAAGAGGATTGGATGGACACACAAATTGCACACATATATAAAGGGACTGTATTCCTAGTTCATCGATAATTTTAGTTCATGCACTTCGTTTAAGACATTACAAAATCTGTAATATAGCAACTTGAAATTACTTTTTTTGATATGCAAACGGGAAAACGTGGCTTGAATGGTTCTTCAATCACAAAATAGGATAGAATGGTTAGTGAACGATTTAAAGTGTGTGTGATTTGGGTCTGACATATGGAGTTCACCATTTTCTGTACAGACAGAGAAAGTAATTTAAAAACATAGACACACTAACAAGAGAACGTAGAGCCTGCTTGTTTGTTCTGACAGTGAAAGCTTCTGGGTAATGGTGTGGAAAATGTTCTCTGGCAATGTTTGTGACCTTTGACTCCGGTCTGATAGTTATAAGTTATTCATATACGACAATGCAATAGTTCACAGCGCTTATATTAGGTAAAAGTGTTTGTAAGATCATGACAGTGACAGTGACTTAGAAAACTTCTTTGACTGTCAATGAATTTCAATGTTTCGATCCCGCTGATTCTCTACTGACATCATTGGATCAATCCTCTTCAGAACATTATTTTTAATGAATGTGCTACAATTGAGCAAAACACTTTCTATTTTGTGGAGTCTATTTCACAGATAGTAGAGTGTGATCCCTGTTAATATATAGATAGTAATGCTTATTTTAGAGTGACCAGTCGGGGTGAGTGTGATCCCTGTTAATATATAGATAGTAATGCTTATTTTAGAGTGACCAGTCAGGGTGAGTGTGATCCCTGTTAATATATAGATAGTAATGCTTATTTTAGAGTGACCAGTCAGGGTGAGTGTGATCCCTGTTAATATATTGATAGTAATGCTTATTTTAGAGTGACCAGTCGGGGTGAGTGTGATCCCTGTTAATATATAGATAGTAATGTTTATTTTAGAGTGACCAGTCAGGGTGAGTGTGATCCCTGTTAATATATAGATAGTAATGCTTATTTTAGAGTGACCAGTCAGGGTGTAACTCATATTAATGTATAGCTTATGATTTCTTTACATCCCTGCATATAGAATGTATGGCATGAGTGGCTTTGTTTGTGTTTTGTTGTTAAGCACAAATCTACACAATGGGCTAACTGATCTCTTCCCACCGATTTTTAGCTTTATAAGTCCTTAATAATTACAGCTAAGCCTTGGTTACTACACCTCTGTTTAAAAGATTAGAATGCGTTGAATTATAACTTTGTTACTTTTGCTAATCCTATAACTATCTCACGAATACTGGAGTTTAGATCAGAAGCCCCCCAGGGGCACAGCGGTATGTCTGCGGACTTACGACGCTAGAATCCGGGTTTCGATACCCGTGGTGGGTAGAGCACAGATAGCCCATTGTGTAGCTTTGTGCTTAGCTTCAAACAAACAACTCATCATCTCAGGTTACCTTTCAGTAAACATTCAGCCAGAAAACATCAATACCATTTTGTGGCAAATCAAATCAAAATCAGGTTTGACAACTTTAATGGACTGCTATTTCAAGTGGAAAGAAAAGGAGACACTGTTTATGCTTCTATACTGAGGCCTTCTTCACGTCCTCAGTTTAGTTGGTGCTTTTTTATATCAAGAGCATCGGTCTATTAAAGTTTCTTCCCATGTCTAAAGTTCTACTGAAACAACAAATTTAAAATTTATAGTTGAGAAAAGTATAAAATTTGAAATTTGAAAGACACGAATATTATTCCTTCCACATTTACCAATTTATTTTGACTCAAAATAGACTCAATTTCTTCCACAGGGAAAGAACTTCCAAATATATATCCTGTCAATTCTATCAAGTACACGTGTGCCTTAGACGCCTTTCGCAATGATTAAGGTGTTGTAGCTTCATATTCCCATGACTGGTGATTTCAATTACAACCAAACATTACCTGATCAATTTAAACAAAATAATGTGTTCCTTAGAAATATTGTATTTTATCTTTTTATAAAAAAAATACATATTTTTATTCTTAAAAGTTAATTCACAGCTTTGTGCTAAACTACAAACAAAATAAATTAGTTTTTACCCAGTGGCTCAAAATTGGGCTTTATGTCAGTGAAATATTCATTTTCTTCCTCATGTTAATAAAATCATTCTTTCGGTTTTAACTTTCTAAAAAGGCCCGGCATGGTTAAGTGGTTAGGGCGAAATCTGCGGGTTCGAATCCCAGTTACACCAAACATGCTCGCCCTTTCAGCCGTGGGGGCGTGGCGTTATAATGTGACGGTCAATCCCAATATTCGTTAGTAAAAAGAGTAGTCCAAGAGTTGGCGGTGAGTGGTGATGACTAGCTGCCTTCCCTCTAGTCTTACACTGCTAAATTGGGGACGGCTAGCGCAGATAGCCCTCGTGTAGCTTTGCGCGAAATTCAAAACATACAAACGAACTTTCTAGAAATTCATACAGATCTTCCTTAATTTGAAGGTCATTTGGTCAATTATTCAGTTTTAAGTTAATCCTTGTTAGAAAAACCTAATTCCATTCTAACAAAATTCTTCCTATTTAAATTTAAACCGTTTAGGCGTTGAACAAAGGTAATTAGAATATTTTAATTTCCAGAAGCTATGATTATTTGTTCTTCACACTTCAAGCGGGATATGTGTGTGATCTGCTTTTATTTCTAAGTCTGACTGTTAAATATTATCTCCTATAAACTCTTCTGTTATCACTTTCGAGAAACTACGGTGATGTCTTTGTATTCCTGTAGGATTTTTTTTTTTTTAAATATGGAGAGTTCGGAATCTTTCATTGGCAGATCTAAAATCATTTCAGTTATTACTTTTTCATGATATCTCTATCCTCTCCTCTTCCAACTGTTTTAAAAACCATTTTAATTTTTTTTTTTAGTAAAGCTTCTTGACTCCAAGTTTCTTCTTGGTATAACACGTTTCAGTGTTCAGCCAAAAATTTAAACATTTCGTCGATGGGAGAAAGCTGTCTAAAATTATTCAGTTACCTTGGAATCACTTTCTACATACTGCCATTTTTACTGATCCACTCTAGTTTGTAACACTTAAACATTTCGTCGATGGGAGAAAGCTGTCTAGAATTATTCAGTTACCTTGGAATCACTTTCTACATACTGCCATTTTTACTGATCCACTCTAGCTTGTAACACTTAAACATTTCGTCGATGGGAGAAAGCTGTCTAGAATTACTCAGTTACCTTGGAATCACTTTCTACATACTGCCATTTTTACTGATCCACTCTAGCTTGTAACACTTAAACATTTCGTCGATGGGAGAAAGCTGCCTAGTATTATTCAGTTACCTTGGAATCACTTTCTACATACTGCCATTTTTACTGATCCACTCTAGCTTGTAACACTTA
>NW_013669798.1:84050-87795 GCF_000517525.1 Limulus polyphemus
TTTTCTACTTGTGATTCTTTATGGTTCACAATATTAACTTAATTCACAAAACAATTATAGTTTATAAATCTAGTCTTAAAACAGTTGGGACTTTTTTCTTTTTTTGGGGGGGTGGGTTCGTTATAAAATCCTGTTTGAGTTGTGTCATTGGATCTTTGGTGCCACTCAATATGTATATTAATGGTCATCAAATCTTCAGTTTCATAGCGCCAATTTTGAAATTTTTACACAGTAAAACGTTTTCTCGCTATCTGTTGGTGAGGTTTTGTTGTGAGGAAGGTAAGTGTCAAATTTAGTGTTTGCATTCTGCATGTAAGCCAAGTATATTATATTTTTTTATTAGCACGATTTTTGATTACATTCTTTATTAGAAACGATTACTTACATTCATTTATCTTTGCTGTATTTCTATTCGCGTTAGTTAAAAAAGCAGGCCAATTGATATAGGCCAAAGTGTGGTCAATGTAACACAAGAATAGACATAATAAACGGATAATTAGGGACAATTAGGTCAGACTATGCTATCCTTTGATCCTCTTCAATTACCCTGTTAGAGAGATAAATCCTGTCTTAACTGGAGTCTTTTCTTTTTTTGCCAAATCTTGAACTTCAATCATCTTCTCATATTATGTTGCCCCCCCCCCCAGTGGCACAGCGGTATGTCTGCGGACTTACAACGCTAGAATCCGAGTTTCGATACCCGTGGTGGGCAAAGCACAGATTGCCCATTGTGTAGCTTTGTGCTTAATTACAAACAAACAAACCTATTATGTTCAAAATCCTCTATCCTGTTGATCAACCAGATACTTTTGTAAACTTCAAAAAGTTATGTTAAAATACTCAAAGTTGTGTAATAAATAATTATTTTTTTATATTTAAGAACCGATCAATGGTCATAAAAAGATACTCCACATGTTTCAACATCCTTCACGTCCTCTTCAGAAGTGTGAAAAAACAAATGTTGTGCAATATAATAAATACAACAAGCCATGGTCATGTGTCTACTAGTTTACATTTTTCAAAAATATCACGCCATCTACTTACATTTTTTATTTCCTAACCCTTCGTCCTTATTATGAAGCACAGTAAAAATGATTTAATTTTCAATAGCATGACAAGACCTAGTGAAACATGTGCTAACTTTACCAGTTCATCTCAGGTCTTCTACTTTGGACTCTTCTGCATGAATCAAAGTTATCTTTTTCTGCACTGATACATAATTCTTTATTTCAGGCCAAACTGAAGGCTGAAGAAGCAGTAATTATTGGTGACATGGTAGTAACGCAAGACAAAAAATACAAAACCCTATAGCCAGAGGGTCTTCATCAGGGGCACACTGATAAAGAAAGGTTTTGATATCAAGAAGAAACGCATGCAAAGCAGACCAGGATTACTGTATCCATAGCACTGGACTTTAGTTATGTAAGCGTTCATTTTTGAAATCTAAATTTACAGTCGATAATGAGCAAAACATCCTTAGCACAAACATTAGACATTTCCCAGCCAACTGAAATTATTTTTGTAAAAACCGTTAGATAATATTCGTATAAATATAGTAAAAGTTAATCACAAAATGGACGTCATAATTTAAAACCTTGACTCTGAATCGTCCTAATGTTAACGTTTTCAAAATAAAAGTCGCAAATTCCAAATTTTTTTGACGTAGCACAAGTTATAGCATCGTTGACACATTTTTTGACGTAGCACAAGTTATAGCATCGTTGACACATTTTTTGACGTAGAACCCTCTAGTCCTACACTGCTAAATTAGAGACGACTAACGCAGATAGCCCTCGTGTAGCTTTGCGCGAAACTCAAAAACAAACAAACAACAACGTGAAAAACTTTTTCTTTCATTGGATACCTAAAGATGAAAAGCTTAGGAAAACTTGGATCTATAAAATCAGAAGAGAAGTTGAATTGGATCTTAAGCATATGTGTCAACGATGCTATAACTTGTGCTACGTCAAAAAATGTGTCAACGATGCTATAACTTGAAGGCGGCTAGTCATCACCACCCACCGCCAACTCTTGGGCTACTCTTTTACCAACGAATAGTGCGATTGACCGTCACATCATAACGCCCCCACAGCTGAAAGGGCGAGCATATTTGGTGGGACGGGGATTCGAACCCGCGACCCGCAGATTGCGAGTCGAGCGCTCTAACCACCTGACCATGCCGGGCCCCTAAACAAAAGAGAGAAAGCAATCAGAGTAATCCCCCGAAAAAAACAAAAACGGTAAAAAAAAGCGCTCTGATAATTTTCTTGTTCTGTAACATCATCAGAATCATCAATTAACAATCAGTGAAATAAAGAGAAAATGACATGGATGTAAAGGGAAATGATAGTCCACATTTTGAAGAAACACTTAACGAATGTAATAACAACATACACGAACTCGACGTTTTGAAATTTGATTCAGATTCGTGGCCACAAAATACAGATGGCCAAACAGGAGTTATGTCAGCCAGACATGGACATATACAAGTTAAAGTAGTTATATTAATTAAAAAAAAAGATGAAACTTCCATATTTATGTTTCGTGTATTCTTTAAAACTAGACGCAGTGTTGTTGTTTTTTTTCTGCAATAGGTGGACGATACGAAAATGAAGCTTTTTAATAAATACTTTCATTCCAAGTAATATAAAACGCTAGAATCTCGCGAAAAAAAAAGGCTTAAGAAATGAGAGAAATTAGAATACTAATTAAAAACGAATGCTATAGTACAAAACAAATTCAATTTAAATTGAACTGCAGCATTTAAAAAGTGTAGTTAACAGGATAATCTCATTTCGTACTGTTTTTTAGGATAAATCACCCCGGAAATGGAAGGTAGAATTAACGAGAAAGATTTGTCCTCTAGTGAATTAACAAGTTTTTGTAGGTTCATATACAACGAAGAAAGTAATCATTATCAATGAGCTAATATAAGTGCTCTTAAAAGAAGTCGCTAATGCAAGTGCTCTAAATGCTAAACTCAAGAAGCACTATTCTAAAATGGTGGACCGTCTTGTTGATGTTAGACATCAAGAACAGCTGTTGGTAGTTGTTTTTTTGATAATTTCATTTCCTTCGTTACTGCCGAGGGGAGCACGGGATCTATGCTGTCAGTGGTTAACCTAGAGGAGATTTCCGAAACATGGAATAACGTTCAAAGATTACCAAGGACTGAGGTATGATAATAGCCCAGATATACAAACCTGTTGCAATTACGTAGGATTTTGATTATTTGTTTGTTTCAGAGCAAAGCCACACTAGGCTATCTGCTATGTCCATCGCGGAGAATCCAGCCCCGGATTCTAGCGTTGTAAATCCCTAAAGTTACCGCGAGACTAAGCGCTCTTGAAAAACTAGTTTATTCAGAAAGAAAGAAAGGATTTAGCAGTAGTATATTCAAATTTGTTAATTGCCCTCAGGGCGCTACTTATAGATCCAGTGAATGCTACATCTGCTGGGAGAAGTTTTCTAAAGTTTAAACTAATTGAAAACTATTTTAAACTAATTGAAAACTATCTCAGATCATACATGTTTGGAAACTTTTCACAGAAAGTTGTCAAATAATTCTAACAAAAGCTATTAAAAAGTAAATTGTCGCCATTTAATAAGTAATATCGCATGAACTACATAGTTTCACAGAAGGTGTTTCAAGTAATATCGCATGAACCACATTGCTTCACAGAAGGTGTTTCAAGTAATATCGCATGAACCACATTGCTTCACAGAAGGTGTTTCAAGTAATACC
>NW_013669798.1:88682-89887 GCF_000517525.1 Limulus polyphemus
TTCACAGATGGTGTTTCAAGTAATATCGCCTGAACCACATAGTTTCACAGATGGTGTTTCAAGTAATATCGCATGAACCACATAGTTTCACAGATGGTGTTTCAAGTAATATCGCATGATCCACATAGTTTCACAGAAGGTGTTTCAAGTAATATCGCATGAACCACATAGTTTCACAGAAGGTGTTTCAAGTAATATCGCATGAACCACATAGTTTCACAGATGGTGTTTCAAGTAATATCGCATGAACCACATAGTTTCACAGAAGGTGTTTCAAGTAATATCGCATGAACCACATAGTTTCACAGAAGGTAGGCAAGAGAAATGTATCATTTCGCAGCAAAGCGATTTAAACCCTGCAGTTAAATTACTTCCATTGTGTCCAAAATTTGTCGCGAGGCCTTGTCTCCTTCTATTTATTATAACTAGTAGTTTCACACAATTTTTCTAAACTTCAAGGTTGAATTTCTTGTTCACACAAACACATAATACTATTAGAGCCTTCTTTCTTTGGCTGAGTGTAATAGCCTAGTTAAGAAAAAGTAGCTTACAATAAGTATAGCTAAAACTATGAAAAAAATGAACGTGTAATTTAAATAATACCTTCTCCGGTCAACAATAAATTTTGACTCCGGTCCACAATAAATTTGATCTCAAGAAGGTTGATTTTGGAACCTCACCACATCGTTAAAGTCCATGTCACCACGTTCCGTCGTGCTCTATCTGGCGACCGTTCATCTTGAAAATAGTCCTGCAGCGTAGTTTCCATTGAAAAAGGTTCCGTCTCAAGGCTATCATTTCCAAAGTACACCACTCCTCCATATTTGTTTTCCGTAATCCAGCTATCGTAGGAGGACGACGATTTCTCGGCAGTTATATCGAACGGAAATTCGGAGACGACTTGATCTGTATGTCTTCGTATGGAATATCATAAACACTCGTTTCATTACTTAATCGCTTGAGATATGCGACGATTAGATGGGAGGTATGACTGAAAGATTTCATTCTATAAATCCATACACTGTTGACTTCGTTTCCGGAATTTTTCTTACCATGGTTCCAATAAAAAAAAAGAGAGCGAGAGAGAGAAGGAGAAATTTTCAGTAACATTACACTAGCTTCACGACGCTAAACAATGCCAGACTGTACTTCTTATACCCGCCGTTCCATCGCGACGTTTTGTTGGCTGTGATAGCCGCGTGACT
>NW_013669798.1:90506-94883 GCF_000517525.1 Limulus polyphemus
TATTTTTTATCCTTCTTTTAATAAAAAAAAGTATGTTTAAAAAACTTGGTAATCGTTCTACCTATTATTTAATTTTGCATAATCAAAGCCATTTTAGTATAATTAGAAAGGTTAGTGTTATTAGAAAGGTTGTTGTTGTTGTTGTTGTTAACTTCACACAACCCGTGGCGGGCAGAGCACAGATAGCTACACAATGGGCTATCTGCGTTCTACCCACCACAGGTATCGAAGCCCGGTTTCTAGCGTTGTACGTCCACAGAAATACCGCTGTGCCACTAGGGGGCTGTTGGAACAATTGCCTGCTGTGTATTCTAACGCTTCATTTCGACCATTCTAATTCAGGTTCCCCCTAAAAAAAGTTATTTGTATGGAAAATTTTCTACAAATAGGGGTGAATGAAATGTGTCAAACATTTTACCAAGAAGCACAATTAATAAAATAATATTATTTTCTTTTAAAACAAGCCCGAATATATTTGCTTCTGATTCATATTTTTGTATTTAATTCGGTGATTTGAGATCATGTGCACTTATTTTATTAAGCAGTGAATGGTTGCATAAAAAGAGAAAAGACAACACTGTAACCCGTTTGTTTTAGATTTTCACGCAACGCTATATAAAGGTTGTCTTCCCGTATCCGTCCCTACTTTTGAGCTGATAGACTAAAAAAGTGCAAACAGTTAGTCAACGCCACCTATTGCCAACTTCTCAAATACTCTTACATCTCCGAATGTGGGATTTAACTGTCACTCTTATCGCACCCACGGCCCCAAAATGCAGAGTACGTTTCAGCGACAACGGAAATAAATAACTATAAATACATAAATAACCATAAATACTCGAGTTCGATAGCTACTGTGCACGACCAACCGTGGTAACACTGAATTATAGGAGCAATGCAAAGAAAATAAAACAAATATATATTTATTCAATAGCGTGCTTATAACGGCTATAACAGAGCAAAATAATTGTTTGCTTTTATAATGAGACAAGTCTTAACATTTTTAACTCATTGCCAATAATTTCTATATGTATAGAGCAAAAGTTGTATAGTTGCTTCCAAATTATTACGACGCTAAAATTTAATATTGTGAGTTACGGTAAGCTCGTAACGATGGATAATAACTGTCTCTCTTTTTTTTTTCTTTTGTAGCCTACACGATCACCAAGTTAACTCTCCCTACACGGGGTCGGTCAATTTGACCGAGTCACGCGACCTTTTGTACTCGTTTAAAGTTGATATAAATATAATACTTATAACTCTTTCTATAGTGTGTATATCTTCACAAAATTTGGCAGTCTTTCATGTACAAAAAAGTCATATTTCTTAGTGAAGTATTTCTAATAAAATAAAATAAATTTTTGTCCATGAATATATTGAGTATTTGTTTTGAATAGTCCGTGTTCAAAGTAATTTTCATGTTAAAATCAAAAATACTTTTCTTCATCTCAAAAATCTCAAATTTCCTTTGTGTAATCCCAGAAACCTCCTAAATGCATTTCAAACGTTTTTTTTTCTCACTAAATCCTTATAGTTTATACGTTATTTTCTTTAATTATTAATCAGTACGCTTTTCAAAACTAGATACTTATTACTAACTAATTTTTTTACGATACGTTTTGTCCGCCAATCTGCTTCCATTAGGAAATCCCAGGATCACATCTGCAGCCCTCATCAAGAATGTCCTGAAAAGGAATATTTCCGTGTAGGTAGTGGGCGGGATTTGATACTGAGTATATTCAAAAGAAGCAAATTAGCAGCCGAAAGTAGTATAAAATCATTAGTTAATAATTAGTGCCTAGTTATAACAAAAAAGGGTTACTAATTAGTAATTAGAGTTATGTGATTGATTATATAGGCTACAAACCAAGATACATAATCATTGCTACAATCTTATGGTGAAGTTTGACCAGATCAGCTCCACAAAGAAATACTTACAATCTCAGTATTTTACATACCGTACATAACACTGTTGCTGATTGTTATTGGTGGTATCAATAACTGGCTGATTTCATTTTCTGACAGTATTAAGCTTTGACGTTAAACCTATTTAGGCTTCATTCAGGTTCACATTAATACTGTTTGTGGGCACTTTAGTGATTACTTTTATTTATTGCCTTATCTAAAATGTAATGCGGAATTCAGTTGTTGAAAACATCAATAGCATTAGTTCCCTAAATACTGCATTCTCCAGTATTCATGACTATTACTTAAACATTTGAATAAAGGCATGTAATTTATCTGATGCTTTTAATTTTTAGTTAAATATCGCTACCCCGTTTCTGCACATATTCAACATCATTATATGTGGTAAAACATGCACATATAGAGAGATATAAAACAAAATTTCAAAAATTAGAAATAGCTCCCTTTTGCCAAATGATGTCATACAATTAGTAATTGATCATAGCAATAACTTTGAGATTTCCGTTTAAAATAAAGGTTTCGTTTGTACAATCAAAAACACCTACAGCTATGAGTTATAAATTCATGTGATATTTAATTTATTGCTTCATTTTAAATTCAAATAAGTTTAATTATTTATTCTGCCCTGAACGCTTTCGTGTACTGGAGTAATAACAAGTCCAAATTAAATAGTAGCGGATACTTTGAATATCTGAGTTATAAAGGATTATTCACTACAACATAAAAAAATTATATAATGTTATCGTCTTAGTTGCAGTAAATGGAATCTGTTTATAATTCACAGTAAGAAAACGGCCATGAGTGTTTTATATAAATCGTCAGGTTTAATTGACAGTATCGGGCTTGGATTGGTTTAACTGCATCTGAATCTTTTCAGAACTTCATCTGTGAATATAATATATTTTTGAACATTACATTATTGGTGCATTATTATAAAAATGTGATTAGAAATAGATATGCAATTATTGATATACCAAAATATAGCATTCAAAGCCAAAATGTTCATACTAAGTATTATTTGGTTAAATTAAGAAACATATTATAAATATGATCAAGAGATGATAAAAAACACGCAGGATGCAGCAGCGGATCCACGAGGATTGTTTGTTTGTTTGTAATTAAGCATAAAACTATTCAGTGGGCTATCTGTGTTCTGGCTACCACAGGTATCGAAACCCAGATTCTAGCGTTGTAAGTCCGCAGACATACCTCTGTGCCACTGGGGGGGGGGGGGCTTATAGCTTATCTGAGGAAAACACCTTACCAGTGAAGGTGGGTTTTCTGGGGGTCCTCCCGTTCCCCACCCACCCACCTCAATAAAAATCGTTTTCTTACTAAAGGCCAACAGTCTTTACAAGTAATGGACTTAAAGAATAAATGCAAAAAAAAACATTAACTTCAAGAATCAAAAACTTCAATTGAATTATAAAAAATACCTTAAATTAGAAACAGATATAGTTATGTTTAATCGGAAGTGGTGCGATTGGTCCAATCGCTCATCGACATCTCAACGACTGGTATCAACGAATTCCGAACCAGAAGACAAGAAAATCCTCAACCACATCACCACTTGCATAATCTCCGTTCTGCTCTTCCGTTTTTTGTTTTGTTTTTTTTCCTGACAACTTGATGATAAACGTCGCATGAGAATATTTAATCTCCATGTAATAACAAGTCAAAAAATACTTTGATCCATTTCATTTTAATAATCACTATCAATTGGCCACGAAGTGGGGTAAAGAGAAGCAGAAGTTTCTGACTATCCCTAGTTATCTTTTAGACCCCTTCGGAGCCTGAAAGATACTTAACCAAAATAACCATCACGATCGGACGTACGGATCTGAGGAAGATGAATGGCGCAGGCGCGGAAGGAAGTGGGAACGGAAAGGAGACGTCCCTTTCTACTTCCGACTAGAGGGGTCTGTGGCAGAACTACAGTCTCCAACGCATCTTTTTCCTTTATAATCCAAACAAAAGACAGCGGAAAGCAATAATTTTTGACTAATTTATGTTTTTAAAATGTTTATATTTATGAAGTATAGAACATTTTGTTTGTTTCTATGTTGTTAAGCGCAAATTTACACATTGGGCTATATGTGTTCTGCCCAACACGGGTATCAAAACACAGTTTTTGGCGTTATAACCCCCAGACTTACTGCCGAGCCATTGGGGGGAAGGGGGGCTATAGAAAATAACCTTGATCACAGAATGAAAATAAAAAGTCTTCTTCTTACTTCTAGGTACACAAAACGAAACCTACACGTGTCTTCCTCAAGCAGTTAACCTCACAATATCAGATACATTACATGTAGAATAACAGCCTATTCTTTAAACGAAATCTACACGTGTCTTCCTCAAGCAGTTAACCTCACAATATCAGATACATTACATGTAGAATAACAGCCTATTCTTTAAACGAAATCTACACGTGTCTTCCTCAAGCAGTTAACC
>NW_013669798.1:95825-97447 GCF_000517525.1 Limulus polyphemus
CAAAAATATAATTGCATTAGAAAGCTGAAACTACACTCAGTTAACGATTCATTCGTACTTGAGTTTTCGAACAAGTATCACTAGAAAAACTAAGCCTGAAACGTCCATTCAAAGGAGCGAGTAAAATTGGAAGAAAACTCCGTACAATCTTTGTGTGGGG
Organism: Limulus polyphemus; assembly: GCF_000517525.1. Classification (NCBI taxonomy): domain Eukaryota; kingdom Metazoa; phylum Arthropoda; class Merostomata; order Xiphosura; family Limulidae; genus Limulus; species Limulus polyphemus. Next base: position 95,986 of record NW_013669798.1, read on the forward strand.
TGTAAACAAATGTCTCATCAATTAATACGATTACTAAATATTAACATACTGTTCAGAACGGCTTTGTACTTTAGTGCTAAATAAAGATATTTCTTCTCTGAGAATTTAGGGAACATTCAATATTTAGATATGTTGTAGCAAAATCACTCATAATGAGCAAAGAAGCTTACTAGAGCTCGGACAGCCGGTGTGAAAATTACTCATATTTTACAGATTGCTAATTTGTATGATATTATATCAGAGTAAAACCTTCTTTCCTAGCTCTATATGATTTTATACCAAGAATAATTTTATAGCATTTAACCACATACACGCTACTATAAGTCGTGTGCCGCTGCCACGAGGTCTATTATGTACGTCTACCCAAACAAATGAGCTCTAGCATTGTACGACAGGCCTCGTCAGCAGAGTAAGTTTAAACTATTTTATCAAGTAGCTTTTTTTAATACAATAAAACTAACCATAAAATGTGCAAGTCAACTCGATGTACTCGGTCTTCTAAGAAATATTGATCATGTTTCGCCAACATAGGAATTGATGTGAAGGTAGTTGAATACAGGAAATTCCAACTGGTAGTTTTGGCATTCAACAATATTAAGTAAGCTACACAATGGGCTATCTGTGCTGTGCCCATCAATTTTTAGCGTTATAAGCTCTCATTCTTACCGCTGAACCACCAGGAGGCGTGATGAACTCGAAATGTAACAAAATCAAACCCACTGAGCCTCAGACTAGACGATCTGAAATCAACGTTAATTCGGTTAAAACGAGTAAAAGTCAACTTTATAGTAAGAAGGAGATTTTAGGAAGTTGACTGAAGAATTCTGTAACATAATAAAGAATAAGTATTTAACCTAAAATCAAATGTCATATCTCATCTTGTTTTAAACTCGGATAATTTGACCCTCTAATCCTTATCCAAATGAATTTGAATTTTTGATATGTCACCTTGTTATAAAATAAGTAAAGTTTTTAATTTCTTGATGGCACGAGAATATTCAACTCAATATGAAATGTTAACCTCTGTTGTTCCAAACATTATACTATCAATGGATCATGTGTAAACTTCTCCATTACAGACTAAAAAAGATGGAATATTTTCATGGTGTAAACTCCTTTTTGAAGTTGGCAAAGCATGATATAATTAATCATATTTGTGATAAGACATTATGTTAGGCCTATTATATTATTTAATACTGCATTCCTAATTTAATCCTATTATGTTATATTATATTTTTTACATTCCTAATCTAGTCCTATTATATTATATTTTCATATTTTTTCATTCATAACCTAATCCTATTATATTATATATTATATTTTTCATTCCTAGTCTAGTCTATTATATTATATTTTTTACATTCCTAATCTAGTCCTATTATATTATATTTTTTACATTCCTAATCTAGTCCTATTATATTATATTTTTTACAATCCTAATCTAGTCCTATTATATTATATT
>NW_013669798.1:98264-102394 GCF_000517525.1 Limulus polyphemus
TAGCTTTGTGCTTAATTAGAAACAACCAAACAAAACGTTAGATAGAACCGTTGGTTTCAGGTCTAGTCCTTTCGTGAGTAAGAACTGTGGTTTCAGTTTAAGTCCTTCCCCAAGAAAGAACTGTTGGTTGAAGGCTTTTAATGACAGCAACAGTTCGTGAACTAGCGATTCACTAGAACTGGAATTTAAAACTTGAATGGTATTATTTGCGCATATGGGCTAAACAGCCAGGTCAGAGACTCTAAGGACTTCAGTAAATCCGTTCTTAATTTTGAGCAACTCATCAGAAGAAGGATAGCCAGCCAGTAGCACCCTCCACTACAAGGGCATAATTCAGGGCTTAGAATAACTGTTACTTTTATAAAGATTGCAGCTGAAAGTGAGAAGCATGTTCAGCGGTAGCACGTTTCGAAACCTAGGCACTTGCGATCCGCAGCCCGACACAGTAACCCTAGGCCACGTCCAACTTCCTACTTACTAAACCTGTGACACAAAGTTGTTCTGTTTTTGTGTGTCTTTTTGTTGTTTGCTTGCAAATAACTACACTTTTTTTATAGGCCTATCTCTGGAATTCTAATTGGAACTCATTTTATTGTATAACTACTAAAGCGACGGCAGGATAACATATCATTAACTAAGCTCGAACTGTAGGAAATTCTCAGGCTTTCGAGCTGCAGACGATCGAAAATGAAATGGAGATGAGTTAAAATATAACTTTCTTCGATAGAAAACATGGCGGTAAATGGTGATGATTTCACAGTCCTTTAATAAAGATTAACACCACTTTAACTAATCTTCTGAGTTCTGAAGAACATAAACAGATGTTTCTTTATAGTTAATCACAAAACAACACAATAGGCTATTTGTGCTCTGCCCACCACGACTATAGAAACCAGGTTTCTAGCGTTGTAAGTCCGCGGAATTACCACTCTGCCACTGGGGGAGGTGGGAAGCGTAAGCGCGTAAACTTTTATATGTACACTACTGCCGAGAAAATATGTTGCACTCTATTAGTTGAAGAATTCGTTGTTTGTTCCTGGCAGTTATTTAGATTTAAAAATAATTATTTCCGAAGAAATACTTACTAATCTGGGGGTGCTCGAAGATTAAACAATCCTCCTTCACCCCGCTCGTGGTCTAGGAATATGGGCTTAGCTTGAGAAAATAGGAAATTAATGCAAACGAGGTATGTAACTGATTCGTTACCAGTACCCGTTTGTGTGTTTGTTTGAAGTTAAGCACAACGCTAAACAGAGGGATATCTGTGCTCTGCCCACCACGGGTATCGAAACCCGGTTTCTAGAGTTGTAAGTCCGCAGATATACCGCTGTGCCACTGGGGGACCTAGTTAAGTACAAAGCTACACAAAGGGCTATCTGTGCTCTGCCCACCACGGGTATCGAAACCTGGTTTCTAGCGTTGTATGTCCATAGACATGCCGCTGCACCATGGGGGGGAGCAAGGTTGAATAAATAATATCGATACAATGAAACTAATATTTTACTTTAATACATCATCTCGTCTTCCTAAGTTTTATTTTTAATAGTTTTCATATAAACAAGAAAATATTTACAAAATCCTTATAATACGTATAAATTGTGATAGTAGCCTTAACTTTGATCTTTTGGAATTGTCGTTATAGCATTGTTGTGGGACTAATTTGGATTTGAATAGTAATAGTGATCGTAGTTGTGAGACTTTCAGATTAGGTGATAGTAGCTTTGGTTGCGAGATTTTTGGGATTCTGGTGGCAGTCATAATCTGAGAACTCTCTGGAATGGTGATGTTGGTCATAGTTGTGGGACTATTTGTAACTGTATTGGTGATCTTTGTTGCGCCACAACTATGACCAACATCACCATTCCAGAAAGTCCCACAGTTATGACCGTCACCATAATTCCAAAAAGTATCTGTTTGGAACTGTATTAGTTGTCGTAATTGTAAGAGATTTTGGTCTTTGGTGGCAGTTGTAATTGTTGAATGTTTGGAATTGTGTTTTTTGTTGTTATAGCAATCGTAAGATATTTTGTAGTTGTTGAAAATCGAGTAACGTGCTTATCTAGAACATTCTAGACCCTAGTTTTTACTTAAGCGGCCATTATGTTTAAAAGTGGATCGAGACTCGACAAATTAGTATTCAATTTTTCCCACTGTTTTGTATATTACTTGTTTTAAAGTTATACGTTTTTGAATTCACAATATCTTGAAAAACATTTTTATTTACTTGACATTTCCATAAGACATTACATTTGCACCTAGGAACAATCATTTGTTTGTTTGTTTTGTTTTTAATTTCGCGCAACGCTACACGAGGGCTATCTGCGCTAGCCGTCCCTAATTTAGTAGTGTAAGACTAGGGTGAAGGCAGCTAGTCATCACCACCCACCGCCAACTCTTGGGCTACTCTTTTTACCAACGAATAGTGGGATTGACCGTCACATTATAGCGCCCCCACGGCTGAAAGGGCGAGCATGTTTGGTGTGACTGAGATTCGAACCCGCAACCCTTAGAATGCGAGTCGGGCGCCCTAACCACCTGGCCATGCCGGGGCCAGGAACAATTATAAAAGCTTTAAAAACAAGAGGGAATCCTCAATAGCCGCAGCATTTGAAATTCTTTTAGGTAGGATTTACTTTAATTAATGTAGGAGACTTTTTTTTTCCTTTTTATGAACTATATGTTTGTGCGCAAGCAATACCAAGCGTGCGGAGCGCGTATACCTGATTCGATGCTATTACTCATCAGGATCTCTACCAGCCAACCTTCAAATTGAAATTATTTTAGGTAAGATTAAGTAAATTAATCTATGAGACCTTGGTCAAATACATCAATCGAAAGGGTTTGACCTCCTGAGTCCAAAACTGTAATTAAATTTCAAATCGGTCAAGAGATGACGGAGCTATGAGCTAAACGTTTCCACTTGAAAAACAAAAAACGACTCACAGTCGTTCTATGAGTCGCTTTGCTGCGGCTAAGAAGTATTGTTGAAATCAACTACTTGATATTTTCATATCCCGGTATGAAAGCTGTTAGATGCTGCCTGTCTTCATACTGGGATTATCGAAGCACAGTTTCTTTGAATGCAAAAATAAGAACAGATCTTTTGACAACTGGAAATGGCTGAACTATCCCTCATAATATTTGAGAGTGTTAAATCTAATATTCACGTCTTTTCAACGTCAGATATTTCAAGATTTCTTTTGTTGGGAAGTTCTACGCAGATAAACATTGTTGTTTAATCTGTGTCAGCATGAGCCGTAAAGTAGTCGCCTTCTTTTAGCGTTACTGAGGGCTTTGTAAGAAGGTTTTTGTCACAGATTTGTTAAAAAAGAATCCAGTAATACTGATTATAGAAACTGTTTTTGATACACAAGGCATCAATACAGTCATATAGCTGTAAGTTTGCTTTGACGTAAGGAGTTTAGCCGGCTCTGTCACACTGAAATCTTGTTATTGACACTTCTTTTATTCATAGGAAGAACCTCATTAGTATGAGGTTCTTTTCACCTCTTTTATCCGCACTGTCTTAACGTTTCCATTTTTAGGAAACGTGTTTTGGGGTAAAATGTGTGTTTTTTGTTTTCGTGTGAATATTTTTGCAGTTATATTTTTCATCGCGACTTGTGTGTTTTTTGTTTTCATGTGAATGCATACACACACAGAGAGTTTGGTTTGTTTTGAATTTTGCGCAAAGCTACACGAGGGCTATCTGCGTTAGCTTTGATAGACTAGATGGAAGACAGCTAGTTATCACCATCCACTGCCAACTCTTTTACCAACGAATAGTGTTATTGACCCGTCACATTATAATGCCCCCACGGCTGAAAGAACGAGCATGTTTGGTGGAACGGGGATTCGAACCCGCGACCCTCAGATTGCGAGTCCAGCGCCCTAACCACCTGGCCATGCAGGGCTACACACTCACACACACATACAGAGAATGAGATACTACCTGCAGATTTCACACACATTTTTTATCGGTTGGACATAGTAAAAGTATCTTACCCAATAATGACGTGTAAAACTGGCGAAACGTTGTGAACAAAATAAACAAAAGTTTTACTATATACAATCGATAAAAGAACTTGTGTGAATTTAAAAAAAAACATATAATATTGTTGCGTCAGCGA
>NW_013669799.1:0-2730 GCF_000517525.1 Limulus polyphemus
CTAACGAACGGAGACTTAACAATATGATTATCAGCCAGTTATTTCAGTGTTGTATATCTTGTGTTTTTGTGTGCAACGAAGTAAGTTTGTTTGACTGTCTTAGAGCAAAGCCACATTGGGCTATCTGTTGTGCCGCCGTGGAGAATCGAAGTAAGAGAGAAAATTAATAAGTAAGTAGAATTTCTGTTTAGACGTTGTTTATTTGTAAAGTTAGACCTATCGTTAGGTTCGTAAAATCGTGAAGGCTAAAACTTTTAAAGATAAAGTGTGATATTTCCAATCATTTCCATGAAAATTGATTGTATTTTGAAATATGAAGGTATATGATTGAGGAATATGTAACAAGATCAAAAGTTTTAAAAGAAAATATATAAATATCTTGTGAGGAGACATTTTAATTAAGATTAAAAATGTTTCACAAATATGTAAGACTAATCCACACAAATAAAAATATAAATTGTGATTAAAGTTTATTTAAAAGTATAAAAAATGGCGTACAATTTTCAAATATAATTAAAAAGAGCGTCAAAAATCCAATATGATCTATAACTAAAATCATATTTTGTTACAAGTTAAAAGTGATAACATGATAAATATGTTCGAAGTAGTAAGCAATAAATATTAGTTACATGAAATGCCACCTGGCAGTATAAAATGAATATTCTAAGTTTAGGTGTACTGAAAGTGTTAGTAAAATTAGATCGGTATATAGAACTTTTGAAAATCTTCACGCACCACGCGAACTGCTTCATAAATTCTTAGAAATTTAAAATTGAATATATTTTAAACACTGCTAAAAACCAAACAACAAAAAGTTGTTTTCCATGAATCAGCTGCAATAGACTTTTTTAGAATTTTTGCTAAAAACTACACAAGAGATATCTACACATAGTTGTTCCTAGTTTTAAACTGATAGACTAAACTAGAGGAAAATCTGTTAGTCAACACCACCCGCTGATTCTGCCATTCTTGTTCTTCTCTTATCTGATCGAATAGTGGGCTTTGACTGCCACTCTTATAGCGCACCCACAGTCCAAATTGCTGAACGTGTTTTTGTAAAATTGGGACGTTAACCGTGAATGTCAGATTTACAGTCCGGACACGTTAACTACTCGGCTACGTTCAGCCTACACTGAAAAAAAAACTACCTTTAAATTCTGTTAAAAAATATATATTCAAATATATATTTATATAAAGCAGTCTTAATATTCAGAACAGTTTATATCATTGTGATACACTCAATGTTGTAGACGCTGGGAGTAATTGTGTGTAAACTTTGTTTAGTTTAAAACATAATAAATATGGCGTATTTCTAAAACTGTCGTGAGCTCATCGCGGTGTCCATTTTTAACTTCCATTTCCTACAAGCAGCAAATAAAATTTTAAACTTTATATCCAAACCTGTTAGTGTAACTATAACATTAAACTGTGAATGAATCTAAATCAACTCTGATGCAAGAAAAATCTCATTTTAATATTTTATTTTGTAGTAAACCAACAGACTTTTTAAAAAATATGACCTTGATATTCTGGAAAAATGTAAATAATGAACCCATATAAAGGAATTTAAAAAATATCCCTAATTCCAATAGAGCAGTTTGTTGTAGGAGTTTAGACATTTCAATTCATCATTTGTTTGTAAAAGCTTTACAGATTGTTTCATTCCTGGATAATTATGTTGCTTTCTTTTGAACTCTTATGAACCGGTTAGTTTAGTGATCCATAACTAGAATCTCTTGAACACAAATCTCGAAGAAGCTTCTCTAGTTACCTTATTACCTGTACATTTTATGTGATTACTAAGGATTTGATTACTGTGTTTTCAAGGAAGATATGAATTGGTTCTTAACATATCCATCATAATCCAAAAACAAAAATAAACCCTGGTAAAATATAAGGGTGTGAACAGGGATCGGGGAGCTAATAATAATATTCATTGGCTGGAAAAGTAGCATATATTATAAATAACCCATTAAATTAAAGATGAAGTTTTACAACCATGGATGCGGGAATGGGGTGGGTGTGACAACGCCTCTAAAGTTTGGTAGGCCTAAAAGGGAGCGCCACACTTTTCGTTTACACAGCCCAATAATGATTATTACGGAAGCTGTAGTTATAATGGTTCATTATACTTTATAGATAATTGTGTGGTATCTTCAGGTTAACTGATTCCACAAGGAGTGTTAGGTAAGTCTATTTTATTATCAGAGGGTCAGCAGGTTAAATTTTGAGGCAAATAGGAAGTTGACTAAACAAACTGAGTGTTATGATAAGAAATAATGAGACCGAAGACGCTGTGTATACACAATGAACAATCTTTATTATAATTGAAACATAAAACACAATTATCTTCACCTTGTAGTGGACTAGCGAATTGGCCAACTCATTCACTTGAGACACTGGGTAGAACAGTTTGAATCTAAACTATTTACTTAACAGAAAACAAGAGATTTACCTATAGAAACTAGCACTAACCACGTGACTGGTCATTTTCATTTAACATAACCTCTAGATATCATCTGTTCTGCTGTTGTTGACCTTCTTGCACAATGTACAATATTACAGCAATAACCTAAGGTCAAAGCAAGTGTTATCTCCAGAGAACAACAAAGGAACAAAGGTAGCTAGAACACAAATTAATTTAACGTGTTTCTGGACCACTTGGTTATGTGAAAACAGCACAGACTCAGACTAACGAAAATGTTTCAATATTTCTACAGCTGAATGTGG